>NW_012103065.1:539543-559870 GCF_000951045.1 Mandrillus leucophaeus
CTCCTTAGTTAGCTTTATTTCTAGAAGTTTTCCTTTTTTGGTGGCTACTGTGAATGGGATTGCTCCTTGATTTGGCTCTCAGCTGGACATTATTGGTGTGTAGAAATGCTACTGATTTTTTTCCATTTATTTTCTATTTCGAAGCTTTGTTTAAGTGGTTTATCAGATATAGGACTCTTTTTTCAGAGAGAGAGGGAGAGAGAGAGACTATGGGACTTTTTAGATATAAAATCATATGGTCTACGAAGAGAGAGAGTTTTACTTCCTCTTGTCCTATTTCGATGCCTTTTATTTCTTTCTCTTACCTGATTGCTCTTGTTAGAACTATTGTATTATACTGTGTTGAATAGGTGTTGCCATAGCGGGCATCCTGTCTTATTTGAGTTCTCAAGGGGGAATGATGTTAGCTATGAGTTTGTCATAGACGGCTCTTATTATTTTCAGTTATGTTCCTTCGATGCCTAGTTTGTTGAGGATTTTTAACATGAAAGGATGCTGAATTTTATTGAAAGCTTTTTCTATGTCTATTGAGATCATCATGTGTTTTTTGTTTTTAATTCTCTTCATGTAATGAATAACAATTATTTGTTTGAGTATTTGAACCAACCTTTCATCCCAGGAATAAAGCCTACTTCAACCTGGTGGATTAGCTTTTTGATGTGCTACTGGGTTTCACTCGCTAGTATTTTGTTGAGAATGTTCACATCTGTGGTCATCAGAGATATTGACCTGAACTTTCTTTTTTTTTTTTTTTTTGTTTTGTCCTTCAGATTTTGGTATCAGAATGATCTTGGCCTCATATAATGAGTTAAGGAGGAGTCTCTCCTCAATTTTTTGAAATATTTTCAGTGAAATTGGAACTAGCTCTTCTTTATACGTCTGGTAGAATTTGGCTGTTAATCTATCTGGTCCCAGGGCTTTTTCTGGTTGATGGGATTTTTATTATTGATTTGATTTCCATACTCGTTATTAGTCTCTTTAGGGTTTAATTTTATTCCTGGTTAACTCTTAGGAGGTTGTATATTTCTAGAAACTTATCAATTTCTTGTAGGTTTTCTACATTGGGTGCATAGAGGTGTACATAATAGTCTCTGAGGAATTTTCTGTATTTTTGAGGGGCTGGTAGTAATGTTCTTTTTGTCATTTTTGATTGCGTTTATTTGAATCGGCTCTTTTTCTTTCCTTTATTACTTTTGCTAGCGTTCTATTAATCTTATTTATTCTTCAAAAGACAAAGTTTTGGTTTTGTTGATCCTTTGGATGGCTTTTTGTGTCTCCATTTTATTAAATTCAGCTGATTTTGGTTATTTTCTTCTGCTAGCTTTAGGGTTTTTTTGTTTTTTTTGTTGTTGTTGTTTTGTTTTCTTTTTTTTTCTATTTCCTCTGGGTGTGATTTTAAGTTGTCAATTTAAGGTCTTTCTAACTTTCTGATGTGAGCATTTCACACTATAAACTTTCCTCTCTCTTACTGCTTTAGCTGTGCCCCAAAGACTCTGGTATGCTGTTTCTTTGTTCTAATAAGTTACAAAGTATTTCTTAGTTTCCGCCATAATTTTACTGTTTACCCAAAAGTCATTCAGTAGCAGGTTAGTTTTCAGGTAATTATATGTTTTTGAGAGATCTTCTTAGTATTGACTACTATTTTTATTGTGCTGTGGTCTGTGAGTGTGGTTGGTATGATTTTGGATTTTTTAAATTTTTTGAGAATTGCTTTATGGCCAAGTGTGTGATCAATTTTAGCGTATGTGCCACATGCTGTTGAGAAGATTGAATATTCTTTTACTGTTCATTGGAGTGTTCTTTAGATGTCTGCTAGGTCAATTTAGTCAAATGTCAAATTAGGTCCTGAACATCTTTGTTAGTTTTCTGTCTCAATGATCTGTCTAATAGTGTCAGTGGGGTGTCGAAGTTTCCTATTACTGTTCTGTGCTTATCTAAGCCCCTTCATAGGTCTCTAAGAACCTGTTTTATGAATCTGGGTGCTCTAGTGTTAAGGTCATATACAATTAAGATAGTTAAATCTTCCTGTTGAATTGAACATTTTATTACCATGTGGTACCCTTTCTTGTCCTCCATGATCATTGTTGGTTTAAAGTTTGTTTTGTCTGAAATTAGAATAGTAACTACTGCTTTTTGTTTGTTTGTTTGTTTTACATTTGCTTGGTAGATTTTTCTCCATCTCTTTACTTTGATCCTATGGGTGTCACTGCATGTGAGATGAGTCTCTTGAAGATAACATAAAATTGGTTCTTGCTTCTTCATCCAACTTGCCACTCTATGTCTTGTGGGGTGTTTAGCCTGTCTGCGTTCAAAGTTAATATAGATATGCGCATATTTGATCTTATCATTGCGTTGTTATGTAGACTTGATTATGTAGTTGCTTTGTACTGTGAATGGTCTATGTACTTAAGTGTGCTTTTGTGGTGGCTGGTAACAATCTTTCATTTCCATGTTTTGGACTTGCTTAAGGACCTCTTACAAGGCAGGTACGATGGGTAATGAATCCCCTTAACATTTGCTTATCTGAAAAGGATTTTATTTCTCCTTCACTTATGAAGCTTAGTTTGAATGGATATGAAATTCTTATTTAGAATGTATTTTCTTTAATAATGCTAAATATAGGCCCTCAATCTCTTCTGGCTGGTAGAGTTTCTGCTGAAAGGTCCACTGTTAGCCTGATGGGGTTCTTTTGTAGGTGACCCACCCTTTCTCTCTAGCTGCCATTAATGTTTTTTACTTTTGCATTGACCATAAAGAGTCTGATGATTATGTGTCTTGGGCATAGTCATCTTGCATAGTATCTTGTGGAGTTCTCTGAATTTCCTAAGTTTGAATGTTGAAGCAACCTTCAACACCCAGAGGAAATAGGAAAAAAAAAAAAAAAAGCAGCAGCAGCAACCTTCTCTCCAGTCTCCAGTGAGATTAGGGAAATTTTATTGGTCAATATCCTCAAAAAGTTTTCCCAAGTTGTTGGCTCTCTTTCCCCCATTTTCAGGGACACCAATAAGTCATAGGTTTGGTCTCTTAATAAAATCCCGTAATTTCCAGAAGTTTTGTTCAATTCTTTTTTATTTATTTTTGTCTGATTGAGTTGATTTGAAAAACTGGTCTTTGAGCTTTGAGATTCTTTCATCAGATTGGTTAATTCTGCTGTAAATACTTCCATTTGTAATTCTTATAGTGAGCTTTCAATCTCTATTAGATTACTTTGATTCTTTCTTAAAATAGCTATTTTGAGTTTCATCTCTTGTATCATTTTACTGGATTTTCTAGATTCCTTGGAGTGGTTTCAACTTTCTCCTGAATTTTGATGATCTTCGTTGCCATGTAGATTCTGAATTTTAAGTATGTAATTTCAGCCATTTCACCTGGTTAAGAGTGATTCCTGGGGAGCTAGGCAGTTTTCTGGAGGTAAGAAGGGCTTTTGAGTTGCCAGAGTTCTTGCACTGATTCTTTTTTATCTGCGTGACTTTCCTTTAATCTTTGAAGTTAATGTCCTTCTGATGGGGCTTTTTAAAAAAAAATATTCTTGATGTCCTTGAGGGTTTGTGGTTTAAGTCAGTCAACTGACTTCGTTTCTGGACAATTTCAGGGGCTGGGGCTCAGGTCAGCACTCCTGGGCTATATGTTCTAACCCGGGAGGTTGGAATCAGACCCACAGCTTTTTTCTCTGGTCCCTTCAGGTTAGGCACCTGCTGCACTGGAGGAGTCAAGGTGCTCCCAGTCTTCTGGAAACAACATACCAAGGGCGGGGGAGGTACCGGCAAAAGCACTTTGTTGGGTGGTGGCAGTAGGGTCTGCACTTACATGCACTGGCAATGGCAGCTGGTGGCCAGAGGGTCTATGCACGTGGATACACTGGTGAAGGCAGTGCTTGGGGGTGAGGTACACACATGCACTGGTGACAGTGAAGCAGGAGATCTGTCCACACATGCACCACAGGTGAGTGTGTGGTGGTCAAGTGTTGGGGGGAGGCTGCTGGGGAGTGCATGTCAGTGGGGGCCCATTTGCTGAAGTTTTCTGACAGATGGGGTCTACCAGCTAAGAAGCTATAATGGCAACTTCTGGAAAGCACCCTGACTGAGGATCCAAGGCAGCACTGCAAACAGGTATGACCAGGAAGGAGACCCGGAAGAGGCCAGCAGATATGGGGGTGCTGAAATCAGATTGACCCTCTCCCATGAGCAAGACAGTCCTGCTCTAACCTGGTAAGACAGTCAACAAGGGCCAAAGACACCTAGAGGAACATGACACACCTTGGGATGAACGTCCCTGGCTGTGCTCCACTGCTGCTATTCCCACACCAAATCTTCTAGGCTCCTCACAGGCTGGAGTCCTGTCCCTACCACTTCTCCAAGCAGCTTTCCGTGTCAGCTCAAATGTCAGTGGGATCATGGGGTCTCCTTCAGCCAGGATTCCAGAGGTCTGTGATGAGAGTGGGCCACTCATCACCTATTCAGCTCGTCCCTTCACCAGGAGCCACTGGGGGCTGCAAACAAGCCCTGGTGCTTGGCAGCCCCATGCAGGGTTCCCAGATTCCTCCCCCTTCAGCCCAGTGTCTTCATCCTCCCTCTGTATACTCTCAATCCTCTCCTTCTGCAGATCTGCTCAGAGTTTGCAAGTCTTCTTCATCAGGATATATTGTCGTAAATGTACTGGACTTTAAAAAAGAAAGAAAATATTTTGGACATCCAGACAAAACAAACAAATTGCAAAAAAATGTACAAATTGTAATCAGACCTTTTCAAAGCAACATGCTACGTTAGACAAAAATAGGACATTATTTAAGATACTCAGGAAAAGAAAAACGTGAATTGGGGATCATATGTTCAACCTCAAACACTTCAAACATAGAGGCCTCAGGCAACCTTTCAGAATATGCCATCTTCTATAGCTATTTTCTACAACATTGTTCCTATTCATGAGTCATCTAATAATGAGTTTAGGCAACCTAAATGATTGAAGAGCCATAAGTAAATGAACCAGTGTTGATATGGAATATATTTACCTGTATATCAAAATTAAATAATGGATTATAAGAAAATAAGTGTTGAATGAAATGGCTATACATTCTCATCATGTACATTGTACAATTATTAACCTTTGAGGGAGAATGAGGAAATTATATGAAAAATAAGATGCTCAATAACTGACTTTCAGATATTATTTTGGAGAAGTAAGATATTGCTTTAATTCAGATAATGATATGAGGGTGTCAAAGGATATAAAATGTTAGCATCTAATTTAAATATTTCTCATGGCACAGAGTATCAATAAATAAAATCAAAGGACAAATGAGAGTGAGGGAATAAGGGTAGTACTTAAAGGCACTGTATGTAGGTAAAAATTAGTATAGAATATATAAATAGCACTTTATGTATAATATATAGTTATATTTTAAAATTCAAAAGATAAACCTTTTTTTTTCCAAAAGATTACTAATAGTTTAAAGGTGTAAATAAACTGGAGGGAACACCATTTGAATCTAGACTTCTTTGACTATACTCTGGTAGATGTTAATTTGGAACTGTTAAACTTATAAAAGTATAAAACAATATTGTTAAAAATGTCTCCCCAAAATTGAAAGTATAATGGAACAGATTAGGCTAAAAAATGTATAGAGTTAGTTTCATTTCTATGGAGAATGCAACTAATCTAAGGATATTAAAATGTAGTCCTGGACTACACATCTCTTGTGGGAAATGTATAAAGGAAAAAAACTAAGAATTGAACTCTTCATAAGCATATTAATGGTGATATGGCTAGTGTTATTCTGAGACTCTTTTGTATGCAGATTAGAAGATAAAGTGAGTTAGTAAATTTTGGTGTCACAAAACTGTAGAATATTTGGCCTGGAGAAAAAGAGATATAGGTGTAAGATCAATGAAGTTGAAAAAAACACTGTTAACTTGAATTTGAATATAAGTATCAGTATAAACTCATATACTTTATAAATAACATGATATACATATTCTAGCTGTCTTCACTTCAGAAGCCAGAGAAGAATAATGAACCCCATAACAATGAGCCCTTCTGTCACTCAGACTATGGTCTCTAAATACATTTTCACACAAACAAACTTAAAAATAACTTTTTAAATTATTTAAAAAATAGTTGATCCAGGTCAAAGCAGGAAAGATACTACATGAGCCTGGAGTATACTGTTAGGCTATGAATAAATGCATCTATCAAAGGCTACTGGTGTCATGCTAAAAGGGCACAGAAGCCAAAGTTGTTCCCAATGGTCAAAAATGGGGTTATTGATTGTCAACATAAACAATACTGCAATGGATTGAAAAACATCAACCATGTTTAAATCCATGAATGCATAATAAAACCTTTATTGTACAAAATTCTCATCTTTGAATGATAAGAAGCAATTGACTCACAATAAACAGAGAGAAAACACCATTCATTGTGTTTTCTATGCCATTTGCACTGCAGTTAACCAAAGAGGTGATAAAGTTTCTTCTTATAGAAGTATCCAAATAAAAATTAAGAAGAAATATTAGAATTATATCATCATTTTGCAATCTCTAATTAATTAGTGGACCCAGGAAATTATCATCAATGACTAATAGCACAAACAACAGAGGAAAGCAGGCAGTATATCCCTTCTAATGGGAATGACCATGACCAACTATGAAATAGCCTTGCAAAGCAAAACACAGAGAAAACTAAATCTTATCCTGGCTTCATAGCAACTACAGAAAATATAGGAGGCAGAAGAATGTATTAAGTAGCACCACAGTAATGTAGTGAGCAAAATCTGTGGCTAACTACAGTATTTCTTCAATAAAAGATTGCCAGAAAAATAATATAATGGAAGGTGAAACTCTAGTAAAAGAAACTTATGAGATATATTAACTAAGTGTAATTCACAGATCTTTCTAGAATTGCAAATGGCAGACAAGCAAAAGTTATGAAAGTTAGGAAATATAAACCCTGGATATTTGATGATAATGTGAACTTACTATTAATTTTCAGGTGTTGGTGGTGCTATGTGTAGAAAATAAGGCATTATGTTTTAGAGATTTACACTGAAATATTTATTCATGAAAGGGTGTAATATTTTCAATTTGCTTTAAAATAATCAGAGGTATGAGGAAGTGAGTTGTGTACAGATAAAACCAGATGGCTCAAAAGTTGATAATTGCAGACACTGGAGAGTTGAGAAATAGAACGTCACTCTACTTCTAGAATGTCACTCTACTTCTATTGCTACATTTGTGTATTTGGAGGTTTTCTGTAAGAACATTTTTAAAGGATACTATTTGGAAAGAGTTTAGTTAATTCATTGCAAAAATTTTCATTATATAGCCAGGAGCAATTACTGACCCACTTATGCTTCAGTGAGCAGACTTGTTCCACAAAGTATTATGATACCTTATATGGCATTTTTTTCAGCCAAGTTATATTGTCTCTTGTGCTTCCACTGTCAACTCATAGATATGTACACAAAAAGATTTTAGGTAAAAGTTACCAGAATTACTGGTTGCCATCACCCCTACCCATTCCCCACCTAGACACGTAGACTGTAAGTAATGTAACAAATGGCTTATCAGTTTGGTTATGGCTTGCCTATACATTAAAAACACAGTGTTCATAGTGTAAAACAACTCCTGGTACACTGTTAGACTCTGTTGTATTCTTAGACACTTAGAATTACTGTATAGTACACCTTTCACTTGTGCCTCTGAAACATGAATTTTAAGTTTATTATGGCTCTGGTATAGAATATGATGCTCCTACTTGTACAGTCACTAAATCAATCTTCTATGAATTCAGAAATCTTGGGAAATTGAAACAATTTTGCCTTTACTTGTTAGCATTGCTTCACTTCCTTTTCATTTTGCAACTGCTGTATTGTATGTCACTGTCTAATAGATGACCAGATGGTGCTATTTGAAAGCTTCAATTTGTACTAAAATTAAATTCCAATGAAAAGAACATCAGGAAAATTCACATTAGTAAAAGTTATGTTTTCAAAACTAGCTGTTGCTACATTTAATTCATAATTATTTATAAATTCTCTTTATTATTTTAAAACGAATTGAGAGAAATCTTCTTCACTGAATGCGTTTTCACTGTAAATTGGAACTAACATGCAATGATATATTCTTATTCATTTAAAGAGAGTGATACCTTTAAGTCATTAATTATAAATTAAGTTATTTTTGGATATTGATGCTATGGTATTTGTAGGTTGAAATATTCATTAGTATAGAACTTAGGCTATTTTAGTGTGTCTGCACTGAGTTGAAGACATATTTTACTTGAATACTTGGGCACAAGGAAACAGACTGTCATCTCATCTGCCATTGTTACACCAGTGCATCTTCCTCAGCTCACACCTGTGGTTTTGTATCTCCCTCTAGACCTGCTGGCAGAAAAGGAGAAATGCTGTGCATGGTTTATGGATAGGTCAGTTTGGTATATAAACTGAAGTCCTAAGTGGACTGCTACTACTATTGCAGGGTTAGTGCTGAAAGACGGTGAGGAGGGAAAATTATCCCAGTGAATAGAAGTTACGAGTTGTATGTGGTCATCCACTTTATTAGAAAAGTGGCCTGAGTTTAGAATTTAAAACATCTCATGGGAAATGTGTAAGGCCTTGGTTGATTGTTCATGGGCCTGGAAAGAGAAAGTTTGAAAGATTAGAGACAAGAAGCTCTAGGTAATAAGCTATAAATGAACTGATAAGACTGGAATGTGACGCTCTGTGTATTATATACTAGGGCCTCCTATGTTGCATTGTCTATGTAAGAAGAACTCAACAATCAAATAGAAAGTGATTTGGCTATTAGTTCTTAGCCTGCCTCTGCTATCAGTCACTGAAATGCTGCCATGATGGACTTGTGACCAGAACAGTCATAGTAGCAGGAAATGGCCCAACATAATGGGTTTTCTCTCACCAATCCTAATTTAACTACTTTTGCTACCAAATTTCTGACATGCCAACAGCAGAGATCAAAGTTGAAGCCATAATTCAGCACTGTCTCCCAAGACTCGAGAGCCATTTTGTGGCAAATTGGTCTCATTAAACCACTTCCACTCTGGAGGGGGTAGCAGTTCAGTTTGACTTGAATGAAAACATATTACTGTTATGAATGTATCTTTTCTGTCTACAGGGAAGACAAGTTCATAATGGTAATGTGTTTTGATTCAAGTCAAATCACTATTCCAGGGCTAATAGAGTATTTGAATCATCGGTATAGAATCCTATCTATTATCATATCACACAAAGAAGACACTTTACAGTAAAAGACAGGCAACCCTGGGCATCTGACTCTTGGCTACACTCAAACTATTTTATATATGAGGAAACAAAGTGTAGAGGTTGGAGTATTCCCTCTTAGCTTTACTTGCAATGACCCATGTGGGCACAAATGTGATCACCACAACTCTGAGCTGTAATGTTTATATGCATACAGAATACTAGGGAAAGAATATTTCTACCAGGGGACACTGCAAGAATCTCACTAAACTTAAAGCTGTCGTTGCCATTTGGTCAACAAGAAGCTAACGGAGTGGACTAATTATTCTGGCCAAGGCAAATAACACTAACCATCAGGACGAAGCAAGGCTGCTGTGATAAAGCAGGGGTAGGATGAAACGTTCATAGTATGCAGTCAAGCTACTGTGGCATCATTCGGTATTGTCCTGGCCAGTTTAGATACTAATTTACCAATGCATCAGTCACAGCCTGAGAAAGACAAAGTACCAGGACTCAGAGCCCTCAGGAATAAGGGCGTGGATTACCCATCATGTACGTAGCCTAGGCCAGCAGAAGTGCTAATAAAGAAGAGAATCTCCTACAGCCATAGCACCCTGAACACACCAAATCTCATTTGATCTCAGAAGCTAAGCAGGGATGGGCCTAGTTAGTACTTGGATGGGAGAAGAGAATCCTGACTGGGCAGAAGAGAGATGATGAGCATGTAAGGTGCAAGAGGCATTCTGCAATGGATGCTGTGTTGTCTGACTCAGATCTTATTTCAGGATGGAAACACTCATTACCCCAATCTCTGGGAGTACTGGCAGTTGACGTCACAGCTATATCCTTCCCAGATAATTGCTCTCAGACAAGGAGCTCTTTTTTCAATCTAGAACATCTCTGACCGGCCAGGTTCAGAGCTACCATGGAGGCTCTGCTAAAGTCTCCTTTGTAACTGTAGCACAGTTCATCTTCTCTCTTAGCCCAACTCTCCTTCTTTCACTTCTTTGTGGAGAGTATTTTCCAGTAAGAAGCTTGCATGCAAATCTTTAGCTTGGAGTCTATTTTCTAAAAAATAAACTTACTGTATCAGGCTTAAACTATAAATTGGTTTTGATTTATTGGTTTAAAACAACTTAAAAATATTATTCTATTACGTCTTATTTTACACAGAGAACTTCACAGTATGTAACAGGAAGATACTGTGATTTTGTAACTTAATGTGTTTAACATTGACCTTTGAATGCAAGAGAGTGTGTGTGTGTGTGTGTGTGTGTGTATGTGTGTGTGTTTAAATTAGCTTCCCATGCTCAGTAATTCAGCTAAGAAATTACAGGGAAATTGCAGTAGGTGTTTGTATGAACTCCAGAGGATTATATATTTTGCCTCAGAAGATGACTAAAGGACACTGAAGATAATTGCAAAGCACCAAACGGCCATAAATCAGACATAAAAATAACATGGTATAAAAAATTACTTTATTTACAGCGGGTCCCCCAGATGTTAAAGAAAAGCTATTTACATAGCATGAACTGCAATTGTTCAATTTTCTATCTTTAAGGTACTTGACATTTTACTTTAAAAAAGCCAAATTCTGATTATGCTCCATTCTGTTATCACTTGATTCATTCATCCAATACTCATTACATGGTGAATATTCTTCATGATTTGAGGCATGATGCCTCATGTGAATCTCCAAAATGTAAATCTTTCTTTAAAATACACGAGAACTTGTAACTGAAAGTGTAGTCTGTGCATCTGCATTAACAGCAGCACTTAGTAGCTTGCAGACATGTAAAATTCCCACTGTAGACCTCTGAAAACAGAATCTGCATTTTAGCAAGACTACCACAAAAGATTATATACACATTAAAATTTTTTTGAGAATTCCTGCATTAGAGAAGAATTAATTCTAGAGCTTTATCAGAACAAAGTTTTCTAATTTCGCTTGGAAAACAAATTTTACTTGAGTGAAATCAGAGATTCTATTGTGAAAATCCAGGCTGATCACCAGCTAGGACATCTGCATGGCTACTTATTCTTGAAGGCTTAGGGGAAATATTACTTCGACAGGGAGGTGTGCCCTTTTGCCTAAACAAAACTGAGGTCTCTTTTCTCTGCACTGGATATTTCTAATGACTCCATATTTTCCTTAACACAGAACACAGCACACAAGAAAAGGTGTCTGTCTTTCCTGTATAATGGGCAGGTTTTGAATCCTGGGCCCAGAAGGATTGTCTGGTAAGTTTCCCTTTTTATTTGCACCTCTATGTCTGCGGCAGTAGCTGTGGTGGTACTAACTTGTGCCCTTTTCTCTGGCCATAGATGATTGGTCGAATGGCAAGCATCTTACTCAAATAGAGTCATAAGGTCTCTTCTCTGGGAATTTTCACCCTTGGAAATTGCGAAACTGTGTAGGTGCCTGGACTATCACATATAAACTGGCGAGCTGTATGTGGTAGCTGTTTTCTGCTACAAGATCTAAGGAACAGAAGTTAGTCTGCAATCGAAGATTAATAATACAACAGGTACTCACAAAGAGGAGAAGAAGTGAGGAAAATGGAAAATAATTTGAGTTTTTCTAATATCAGTGTAGGCTTTAGTTTCATTCTAAGGTTGCGTCCTTTTCCTGAAACCTATGCAGAATCCCATTTTATTACCAAATTTTTCTTTCTCTTGAGTAGAAATTGGGTTTCTACCATTTGCAACCAAAACATTATTAATATACCTTGGAATATTGTGAGCTTTGTGAAAGTAAAATCCATTTTATGTGATTTGGGTTGCAATGAAAACATTATTAATATATCTTGCAACCAAAACATTATTAATATACCTTGGAATATTGTGAGCTTTGTGACAGTAAAATCCATTTTATATGATTTAGGTTGCAATGACCCTTCTCTTTCTGCCAGACCGTATTGGACACATTACCCAGAACTTGGATAGAGTACTCATTTTATACTGGACACAGTAGCACATTCAAGAGAAAAGCACCACTGCCATTTCAATAGATACTAGAAAGGTATTTTTAAAATTTACATCTTATTTCTGATATAAATATTTGACATACAAGGAACAGAAAGAAATAATAACTGATTTAATGATTCTATCTAAAACCTTCAGTAAGCAAAATAAATTGCTATGAAGCATTAGAAGTATTTCCAGTAAATTCAGGACCATTTAAGAAGGTACCGCAAAATAGAAGGATATAAGATTAAATATATAAAACCCCCAAATTCTCCTATAAAAATAAATAATTAATTATAAAAATGCAAAAAGCAAAATCTCTTTAAGACAGCAACGAAAATCAATAAAGTATCTATGCATGTACTAGAACAGAAATGGACAAGACATATGTTGAGAAAACTGCAAAAGATACAATAAAGAAAAAAATAAATCTAGCCCATATTCATAAATAATAAACATGGTACATATTTAGTTTTCAAATCAACATATGTATGTACTACAATTTTAATCAAAGTTGTTCTGAAGATCCTTTATGGGACTTGCCAAGTTGATTCTATAATTAGTATGTCAACTTAGCAAAACCAACTTTGGAAATGAAGAAAGATGGGGACTTACTCTATCAAATGCTAAAATATCTTATAAATTTAGATGATTTAAAAAATCAAGTTTGAATTTTTCAAATACTGAAACCAGATCTCTGTCTCATATCTTTCAAAACTATAACTTCCACATTTACTGAATATTAAGGAAAAATATTGGCAGAATACAATAAAAAATGTTTATGATTTTAAGGCAGGGAAGGTCATCTTATGCTCCAAAAATGAAGCAAGATCTCTGAAATAAATTATTTTAATTGACAAAAGGAAACTTCTGGATGGTAAATAACATTATCAGCAAATTTAACAACACAAAAACCCTTAAAATGATTAACATTATGCCCCCAAAGCCCACAAAAAGAAAAAATTGCAAAAAGCTCCACACCCAACACATGAAGTACAAACTAGAAACGCAAGTATTATTAATCTTCCTAATACAGGGAAACAAAAACAACCATAATAAAACACTAATTTTTATAATAACTAGCATATGTAAAGGTTTGGTGAAATTGATACCTTCTATATATTCCTATGGGTGTGCAAAAGCTATTTTGGAGGAAAATGAGGCAGAATATTATTACATTTTGTTTCCAAATGCCCAGTGGAAAAATAAAAACACAGACACTAGGCTTCTATTAATAGGGAAAGTGGGCAATTGCTAAAGCTAATTCACTCAAGCCAGTGATGACAAGCTAATTCACGAAATAGCCAAAATGCAAAAGTCACTTCATAGAAAAATCGATTTGGCAAATTTAAATTAAAAATTATATTTTTAAAGTTTACGATAATTTAAATTGCACGAAAAATTTTCAACAAATACTTTGTTTTGGATAGTTGACACATTTTTATTTTTATTTTATTGACAGAATTATAAGGAATGTCCATTTGTGCTTTAGCAACTTGAAGCTTCAGTGGAAAGAATCAGAACAGAAGCTTCAGTGGAAAGAATCAGAACACAGAGAAAACTTGGTGCTAGGACAAAAATGAAGGAAAGAATCAGCCCAAGATGGTGATACCAGGGTTACAGGTGAGCGAGGGGCACAAAGAAGGGAAGCCAGAAGGGCACATATTTAGAACATGATCACCACCTTCTGAAAAGTGAAATATTTTTCATTTCTAAATGACTCAACTTAAATTTTGCAGAAATCTGCAAAAGCTGACAAAATTATCTTACGTCCTCAAATTTGTGTTAAGTACTATAAGTAATTTTTAAATTATTAAATTTTATTTCATTGGAAATTGACAAATTATAACTGTATAAAGAATTATTGTATGATCCAGAAATTCCACAGTTGAATGTACATTCAAAGGACATAAAATCATTATATAAAGCGATATCTGCACCCTCATGTTCATTAAAGCATTGTTCAAAATACCTGAGTTGTGGAATCAGCCTGTATCTGTCAACAGATGAAAGAAAATATGCTATCTATACACAATGAAATACTATTTAGCTTTTAAAAAGAAGGAAATAAAGTCATTGTTACAACATAAATAGTTAAAATGCAAAACGTAAATATTGCAAAATGTTTATTCGGCAAATTGATAATTTGGCAAAATGCCTTTAGTGAATTAGCTTTGGTAAAATGGCCAAACAGATTGTGGCATAGTCAATGAAATAATGCATTATAGTTTAAAAGAATGAAGTAGCTCACACAAGGTGATATGATACTTTATTTATTAAGTAAAAACCACACAAAACAAAATGGCACATTAGGTACAAAGAGTTAGGACATACTTTCAAATAATAATAGGCTGTCTTTGGGAGAGGAGAGACTTTTGCCCCAAATCTTATAAGTAAAATTTAATATCTTATTCAGAAGATTAAAATTAAATTTACATTTATATGTAGCAGGAAATTTAATTTATATCTTCCCCTTATCTTGAGATTTTGCCAAAGGTTCCATGCTAAGGACCATGACTGCTGAGACGCCAAACATTCTAGAGTAAGGTGACAGACCACAGCACTGACTCAGTGGTAACATAACAGAACTTGTGGACTTTGGCTCATACTCAGCTGCATGCTGTGCCGAGTTGAAAAAAAACAAGGAAGCATTTAGGAGGGCAAGGTCAATAAGTAGACATTGACTTTTTGGCCCAAAACTGGGCCAAAAGAGTTTTGGACACCCTCCCACTTCTTCTCTGAGAAATTGCCAAGTGCTTTCCCTGCACATAAATTAAGTCAGGTAGGGGTGACGTGCCTTGGAATCTTCTGCTGCCTCAGGAGTATGATGGTCCAGAGAATTTGAGAATGTGAACAGTGTCCTTTGGTCTTGCGGAAGTACCAGTTACTACTGTGCTTGACTGAAGAACCAATACAAGTTTTTGAGGGATGCTGCTGTTTAAGCAGAATAATGACCTCCCCCCTGAAAAATGTCTATGTTGTAATCCCCAGACCTTAAATGACGAAAGGAAAATTAAAGATATGATTAAGTTAAGAATCTTGAATGGTTAGATTGTCCTGGAATAATCATAAGGGTCTTTATAAGAGAGAGGCAGGAGTATTAGAATGAGAGAAGTAAATACGACAATGGAAGCAAAGGTTGAAGTGATGCGCTTTGGAGGTGGAGGAAAGGTCCACAAGACCAGGGGTGCAGGCCACCTCTAGGGGCTGGAAAAGAAAACGAATTTTCCACGAGAGACTCCAGAACGAGTGTAGCCCTATTAACATCCCAATTTCAGTCCTATAAAATTAATTCTGAATGTCTGACTTCCAGAACTCTAAGATAAGTAATTTATTCTATTTTAAGCAAAAAAAAAAAAAAAAAAAGAAAGAAAGAACGTGTAGTAATTTATCATAGCAACAACAGGAATACAGCTACTGACTTCAAGTGACAATCAGTGTTGAATAAGTCACGTATTTGTTCTTCCATCCTTCCTCCCTGTGTCATCTGATCCTGGATGCAATAGAAACAAAAGCAGGGCAAAAGGCAGGGGGGAAAAGTAAAACGACCAAAACAACAAAGAAAATAAAGAAGAAAAGGGCCAAAAAGGAAAAAAAACAGATGACACCCATTTTCCCACTTCAGATTCTCCAGTCTGTGTCAGTCTTGAGTTGAGGAAAAGCAGATAACTTTTGAATTAAGATACAGAACATTTGATTTAGATCAACCTGGAATTTTCTAGACCTAAAAAATAAATATTCCTTTAATGCCTGAAAATGACCATAAAGCTGTGAGTTTAAGGTATTTTCCTTAAGAATTGTGAAAGAAGAGCAGGTTGGAAGAAAAAAGGTGAGAGATAAAGATAGTTATTCCCTGATTTTTCCTAGAATAGCAAGTCCCTTCAATATTACATACACATACACTCCATCCTCCTAAAAACATATAGTCTGTTGGGGAATGACTTTGGAGATAAGGGATAAAAGATTTTCTCATTTTACTTTATAGAAGCATCTGTTTTCAAAACAGCTAAAATATATGTTCTACTTTTAGAAATTCCAATATCCAAAGAAATATCTATCTAGCTTATTTAGTTATAGATGTAGGTATTGGTGACATGAAGGGGCTTTGTTTTCCATTTAAATCGCCATGAGACAGAGCAACCCACACATCTAGATGAGGTGAGAGGTGAGAAAGATCAATAATTCAGTTAAGCAGGAAATTAGTGATTTAGTTTTTTAAAAAATTGTAGCATCCCTTATATTTACCTGGTAATATTGGTGTGGGTATCAGTGGAAGTGATACGTTTCCCATCACTCCCAGATTTCAGATGGAAAAGGGGTGTGTGTGTGTGTGTGTGTGTGTGTTTGTGTGTGTGTGCAGTCATTTTATTCTCTTTCTCTCATGTTCCTTTGGACTTCTTCAGAATGTGCCAGATGTCCACAGATTATTCAGTTATCTAAATGATTAAATTGTGTAGTATAGACTACCAGAGAATAAGACAATTGTAGTAAATCATTAGTTCTATGGTGTCGACAGTAATTGCAAAAGAAGGAGACAGTGGAGGTTTACAGAGGCTGCACATAAGAAGGAAACTTCTGCAGACAGGGGACTAGTATTTACAAAGATATGGAGGTGGAATGATACAGCTGACAATGTGATGTGTGCTCATTGTAAGGTGAAGAAAGCAGTTGGGCTAACTCCTTAATGCTACCCTCCACACCACAGGATAAATGTTCTCTTCCAGATAAGTCATTAAGCTAACATGAATACTTCGTATCCATCTTTGCATTCACATTCACGTTTATAGACTTCACACTTGGTTTGTTTGCTTTCACAAAAGATAAATTTCTCATGTTTGAAAAATTCTAAGTTACTGAGCTGGGACACTCATATATCCTCATAATGTTACTTGTTCCAGAAACTATTATTTGTGGTCACTGCCTGATTTCTGTGTTTCTTGGCTATTACAGAGAGGCTGAAATTTCAACCATCATTCTGTTAGAACTGCTTAGTAATGCTTGGGTTGAATTGGCTACATTGGAAGCTTAGCTCAATGCCTATGTGCTGGTGTGAAATGTGTTGCTTCTGTGATATGCCTGGTATCTGCCAGCTAAAAGAACAGAAGACCTTCAGGGAACTAGAGATTCTGAGAGCAAGGTGAGAGGATTATGCATGAAGACACTGGGCTGTCATCCATGCTGCGGGTGGGTGAGAATTCTCTCCACATTATTATAAAATATAGCAACGGTAAATATAGAACAAGTTGTCATCTTACAAAATAAGTTTTTGCTACAAATTTTCCCCCAAGTTTTTTGCTATTTGAAGGCCTTGCATGACTTGCTTCTCTTATAGCTGCTTTGGGCCCTAGAGTCTACATTTCATCCTCAGTGTCATGGTCTCTGCCACTTAGAGGCAGTTCATTTTCACAATTTAGTGACGTGTCTGTCAAAAGTAATGAACTAAATTGTTCAGCAGTTAATTTATATTAATTTTGAGAAATGCATTTCAGTTTTTGATTATGTTAATAAGACTTTTACTTTGAGGGTAGAATATCCTAGCAAATGAAAAAGATGTTACAATTTTTAGCCAAAAACAAACCACATATTTTGCAAAGGAACAGAAAGGATTTTGAAAGAGCCCCAGCGTCTAAAAATCTTTTTAGTTGAAATTATCTTAAATGTGGCCCATAGTTTAATGGGCATTATATGGCAACATTGCTCCCAGATAATGGCCATTCCTAAATATCATGACATTAAAGCATAGAATAAAGAATGTTCTATGACAACTTTACAATGTACTGCATACACAAATTGAGGTAATGATAGTTAGGTGTTTTGTGCTAATGGACTCATTATATTGATCCATGGTAAGACACAGATGCCAGCTCTCCCTTTGCTCAGTATTATAAACTACAACTGTAATTGTTAACGAAAGAATATATGGAAAGAGAAAGTTGGTGAGAACCTTGTTTACTTCCTATGTCAATATTTTCATTCCAATATACTCAACTATGTCACAAAAATTCAACACCAGAATAGGTGTGTTGTTGTGATTTTAAATATGAGTTACTCAGAGTTCAAATTCAGGCTTGAGTTGTAAACTTTCAGACCCTCAATTTCCTCACTGACACAAATTAAGATTACAGTATCCACCTTTCTGTTCCTATCTTTCTGCATTACTGTTAGAAAAACATATTTACATGACTTTGAAATGACATCAGCAAGGGACAAAGTGGCAGAGTAGGAAGTAGCAGTATCCATCCCCCAACCCCTCAAAAAAAGCAAAAAAAAAAAAATAATAATAATAATAAAAAATAAAAAATAAAAAAACACCACAAACTAAAACCAAACAAAACAACAAATGGATAATACACCCACAGAAAGAAATACTGGTAAGATCAGCATACTTGAAATGACAGTAAATGTCTAAGGACAAGGAAGAAAGGCAGAGGCTCTAGGTATCAGCCATGTGGCAGGAACTACTGTGATTTCCAGTGGCCAGCTCTGTTGAGAAGACTGGTTCCTTTTGTAACTGAGGTAACAAACATCCATTTCCACCAGGGAACTCTAGAGAGATTCACAACATTAATCCCATAAAGAGCAGCCATTGTTGAGCTGCTTTGGGAAAAGAAATGCCACCTCTCCAAATATTCTGTATGCCCCAACTACAAAGCTACGGTTATATCCAAAGTGCCCATACTCCAGCCCTGGGCTCTGTGGTTGCACTGTAACTGCTTACATCTCAGAAGCTGTAGCACTGTCATAGAAAACTAGTTTTCATTCCAAATCCCAGAGCCAAAAATCACTCTGAGCATGCCTGCATTCTGGACACCAGCTCAGCTGCCATAGAGAGCTTGGGATGAAACCAGGCTCAGAGGCCAAGCCCAGGACCATTGTAACTTTGCACACAACCATGTTCCTATAATAGACACCCTGAATAATTCACAAGCATCCATCCCTTGCATACTGTTACCAATGCAGCAGAAAGGTGCTAGTACTCCAGACACCGGTGCCATTACTCTCTGAGATCCCAGAGCTATCATCTCTCCATGTGTGTTCATGCTTTAGGCTTCAGCTCGGTGACAACTCAATGAGTGCCACTCATCAGATACCAGTGCCACTACTATTGTGAACAAGCTCACAAGTTGGACCTACTGCCAAGAGGGATCCCCTAAGCCACAAATTCCCCTTTGGAAGCAAAAGAGACCTTATCTGCCATCACTAGAGACCCCAGCAATATCATCACCACTGTGGATATCCACAGCATTAGCTACTGAGGATCCTTGTAATTTTTGTCAACATTGACCTCAGCTGACAGAGCTACACTACAAAGCTATATCCTCACTGGTGCCAGAACTTCAGCACCTCACCCAGCAAGCACTCTCATACTCCTCCAAAGAAGAAGGTCTTTCCACACTAAAACTAGTCAGTAAAGTCTGGAAAAGGTGACTGCTCCACCAAAATGCATAGACATCAATGTAAGGCAACAAGAAACATGAAAAACAAACGAGACATATTACTACCAAAATAACAAAATATTTTTTCAGTAGCTAACTCCAAAGATATAGCGATATATGAACTACCTGAAAAAAGAATGCAAGATAACTGTTTTAAGCACTATCAATAAAGCATACAGAAACAATTCAGTGGAATTAGGAAAACAATACATGAACAAAATGAAAAATTTAAGAGAGAGATTAAGATTACTTTTAAAAGACCAGGACTTTAGGAGCTGAAAAATAAAATGAATAAAATGAAAGATGCACTAGAGAGTATCAACAGCATAATTGATAAAACAGACAAAAGAATCTGTGAACCTAAGACAGGTTATTTGAAAATTTATAGTCAGAGGAGAAAAGAAGGATAAAAAGAAATGAAAGTTTGTGTGATTTATGAGACACCAATAAAAAAATAAAAAATCTAATTTTAGCAGTCAAAGAAGGAGAAGAGAGAGACAAAGAGGTAGAAAACTTTTTTAAAGAAATAAAAGCATAAGGAGTAAGGAAAGGATCCAGTTTCAGCATTCTACTTATGGCTAGCCAATTTTCCCAGCACCATTTATTAAATAGGGATTCCTTTCCCCATTTCTTGTTTCTCTCAGGTTTGTCAAAGATCAGATGGCTGTAGATGTGTGGTATTATTTCTGAGGACTCTGTTCTGTTCC
>NW_012103065.1:561570-596315 GCF_000951045.1 Mandrillus leucophaeus
AGCATGGATCTCTCAGCTGAAACCTTACATATCATGAATAGTGGAATAATATATTGAAAAGACTGAAGGAAAAATACTGCCGATCAAGATTACTGTGCCCAGCAAAGTTGTCCTGGAGATATGAAAGAGAGATAAAGTCTTTCACAGATGAACATAAGCTGAGAACATTCATCACCACCAAATTTGTCTTACAAAAAATTGCTAAAAGTCCTTCAAGCTTGAAAGAAAAGGACACTAATGAGTAACACAAAAACAAATGAAAGTAAAACTCACTGGTAAAATAAAGTACACAGTCAAATTCAGAATAGTACTGTAATGGTGGTGTGAAAACCACTTATATTTTTAGTATAAAGGTTAAAAACAAAACTATTACAAATAATAGTAGCTATGATAATTTGTTAAGAATACATAACGTAAAAGGATATAAATTGTGACCTCAAAAACACAAATGCTTGGCAGGGGTGTAAGTTAAAGTATAATGATTATTATGTGATCATATTTAAATTATTAGCAGATTATAACTATAGGATATTTTATGTAAGCTTCCTGGTAACCACAAAAGAAAGTCTATAGAAGATGTAAAAAAGATAAAAAGTAATGAATTAAATATATCTGTAGATAAAATCGTCTATTTCAAAAGCAGACAACATGAATAGATAAAGGAACAAAAGTTCAACAAAGCAACCAGAAAACTAGAAAGCAATTAATCGAATGGAAGTATTCAGTCCTTACCTATTAATAATTATTTTGAATACAAATGGGCTTAAATTCTCCAATGAAAAGATTGATTGGCAGAATATATTTTTAAAAAATAAATCCAACTATATATTGCCTAAAATATATTACTTATTAATACTTAGATAATACTTATATTGCCTAAAATAGGCAATACATAGTTGGATTTATTTTTAAAAATCTTTTCTGCCACTCCATCTTTCTATTGGAGAACTTAAGTCCACTTATATTTGAGATAATTATTAATAGGTGAGGACTGAATAATTCCATTACATTGTTTTCTGGTTTTTCCATATATGTTTTTACATATATATATATATATGTAACTGAGGTAACAAACATCCATTTCCACCAGGGAACTCTAGAGAGGAAGACTTGGGTACACAACACTAACCCCATATATATATATGTGGGGTTATATATAAATATATATACACACACACACATATTTATTTACTCATATATATAAATACTGCACAATAAATATATACATAAATACTCCACAATAAAACTGTTAGAACTTAGAAAAACAAATTCAGTAAATTTACATGATACAAAAATCAGCATACGAAAACCAGTAGTTTCTATAAGGTAACAATGATCTATCTGAAAAATGAAATCAAGAAAACAATCCTATTTACAACAAATCTTTTTTTTTTTTTTTTGAGATGGAGTCTCACTCTGTCGCCCCGGCTGGAATGCAGTGGTGTGATCTCGGCTCACTGCAAGCTCCGCCTCCCGGGTTCACGCCATTCTCCTGCCTCAGCCTCCGGAGAAGCTGGGACTACAGGCGCCGCCACCACGCCCGGCTAATTTTTTGTATTTTTAGTAGAGACGGGGTTTCACCATGTTCGCCAGGATGGTCTCGATCTCCTGACCTCGTGATCCGCCCGCTTCGGCCTCCCAAAGTGCTGGGATTACAAGCATGAGCCACCATGCCCGGCCTACAACAAATCTTAAAAAAAACTACCTAGGAATAAATTTAACCAAGAAGTTGATAGATCTGTACACTGAAGGAGGTAATACACTGAAAAGTATTAAAACATTAATGAAAGAATTTGATGACACAAACAAATGGAAAGATATTTGTTCATGAATTGGAAGAATTAATATTGTTAAAATGTCCATACTATGCAAATCAGTTTTAAGATTCAGTGCAATCCTTATCACAAGTCCAATGAAATGTTTTCACAGAAATAGAAAAATATATTCTAAAAATAATATGGAACCACAAAAGACCCTGAATTCCCAAAGCAATCTCCAACAAAAAGAGTAAAGCCAGAGTCATCACACCATGGGATTTGAAACCCAGTGCAAGTCCATAGTAATCAAAATAGCATGGTACCAGCATAAAAACAGACACATAGACCAACAGAACAGAATAGACAGCCCTTAAATAAATAAATACACACATTTATAGTCAATTGATTTTCCACAAAGATACCTAAAACACACAATGGGAAAGAGAGTCCCTTTAAGAAATGGTACTCAGAAAACTGTATGTCCAGATGCAGAAGAATGAAATTATACTCTTATCTCATAGCATATACAAAAAAAATCTCAAAACGGATTAAAGACTTAAATGTAAGACATTAAATTATAAAACTACTAAAAGAAAACATAGAAAGAAATCTTCATGGCATTGGTCTGGGCAAAGGTTTTTTTGGATATGACTCCAAAACCTAGGCAACAGAGGCACAAACAGACAAATAGGATTACAACAAATTTAAAAAGCTTATGAACAAAGGAAACAATAAACAGAGTAGAAAGATAACCTATGGAATGGCATAATATATTTGAAAAGCATACATCTAATGAATGTTATTATGCATAATACATAAGGTGCTCAAAACAATTCCATAGCAATCAACAAGTAAGCTGATTAAAAAATGGGCAAAAAACCTGAACAGACATTTCCTGAAGACATACAAATGGCCAACAAGCATATGAAAAAAATGCTCAACATCAGTAATTAGGGAAATGCAAAATAGCACAATTAAAGACACAATAAAATATCTCACACCTGTCAGAATGTTAAAAGAGGAAAGATAACCACTGTTGGCGAGAATATGGAAAAAAGGGAATCCTTGTACACTCTTGCAGGGAATATTAATTAGTATAACTGTTGTGGAAAACAATATGAAATTTACTAAAACCTTAAAAATAGACCTATCACATGATCTAGCATTCCCAATGCTGAGTATATATTCTGAGTATAGAAATCAGTATGTCAAAGAGATATCTGCACTGTCATGTTCATTGCAACATTATTCACAAGAGCCAACATATAGGATCAATCTAAATGTCAACAATAGAATACTATTCAGTCATAAAGAAGAAACAAATCATGTTATTTGTGACAACATGGGTTCTGGAGGACATTATGTCAACTGAAATAAGTCAGACACTGAAAGACAAATACTACTTAATGTCACTTATATATGCAATCTTAAAAAGTAGAGCTCCTAAAAACAGAGAGTAAAATGGCAGTTACCAGAGATTGAATTTGGGGATTTGAGAGATTTTGGTCAAAGAACACAAAATTTTAGTTAGACAGAAGCAATAATTTCAGGAGATCTATTGTACATTAGAGTGACTGTAGTTAATAACAACATATTATATACTTGAAAATTGTTAAGAAAGTGGATTTTAAATGATTTCACCACAAAAAAATAAGTATGATAGTTAATATGTTAAACAGTTTGATTTAGCCATTTTTCAATATATACATGTATCAAAACCTCATATTGTATATCATAAATATATGTACAATTTTTGTCATTAAGAAAAATAAACCAATACATAAATTAAAATGAAGAATTTAGCATAGTGTTGGGAATATAATCAGTACGCAATAATGATTGTTATTAGTAGTAGTATCATTATTATTATCAGTATGCCAGTGGGGTTCAGACATTCATGCTGTATATTATTTTTCAGCAGAAGCTCTTCCATGTATAGGTTACTATTGCTACATAACAAATCATTCCAAAGTTCAGCAGGTTAAAACACCAGTTATTTCTTATTGGTCATATATCGCATATCGCATATAGGCTAAGATTTGGCTGATTTAGTCTGGCCCTGTCTGGTAGCTTTGTTTCTTACTGCCCATCTTTGGCTCCCCACTCCTCCTCCTTAGACTAGTGGGCTCTGCAAAGCACATTGTTGTCATGCTGAAGGAAGACTTGCAAAAAGGGCATTGAAGTCACACTATGCCTTCTGAAGCCAAGGTTCAGAATTGGCACAATGTCACTTTTGCTATTGGTCAAAGTAAGCAACATGACAAACCCAACATCAAGGAGCAGTAAAGAAGACTACAAACAAATAAGGCCTTGTCAGGGTCAAGGGAGGGAAGATGATAAGAATTGGGGCCAAAAATTCAATCACCTCAGCACGTACTCTTCAAGAAAACATTCAGCAAACAACAAAACAAACAACTAGGATGAAAGTGCTTTTTTCTGTAAGTCATATTGAATTTTCTAAGGAGTCCAATGGACACAGGCCCAGAGTCATGTAGGGCTGCCTGACTTTGCCTGAAAGGAAGGACCTAAACTTTGGTATTTACCCATGTTCCTTGCCTATAGACTTTGTTCATCCAGTTGTGATATGTAATAGGAAATACATCAGCATTTATTCAGATTACTAAGCCTCCGGAAATAAAAGAGACCTCTTCTAAAACTATTTCTTGTCATTTTATTCATAGGTATTAGTTCCTGTCTCTTTCTTCATGCCACTATTCATCTACTTATCACAATGTTCTAGCTGTTTTTTGTCTGTTTTATTCTCTATTTACTGGTTTATTGATTACTTCATTCAGCAACAATTTATTGGATGTCTATTCCATAAGAACTTGTCTTATGCACAGTGAATAGACCCCAGCTCTCCTGAAGCTTGTGTTTTAGCAGGGAGTATAGGCATTAAAAAAATTAAACCTTACATGAATATGTACTGAACTATGTTTGAGGTAAATGCTGTAACTAAAACTGAAAGAGGGCAATGACAGTGTCTAGCAGAAGGAAATGAACTAGTCTGGGAATTTTCAAAACACTGTGGCAGGACTGATATTTGAATGAAGCTTTAAAACACTGTTCTCTCTAACAGAAATATAATTTGAACCACAAATAAAATTTTAAATCTTTAGTAGCTACATTACATAAAGAAGAAACAGCTGAAATTGATATTAGCAATATATTTTTCTTAATGCGATACATCAAAAGTATTATCATTTCAATATGCAATTGTTAGTGAACGGAAAGTCTTGACTGTGACTTGTTCAGCTCCTTGGTATGTCGAAAAGTGAACTGAATGAAACACACAAAGGAAGAAAAGAAGACAGAAGCAACAAAAGTGCATATTTATTGAAGCTAAAGTACACTCCACAGAGTGGGAGCGGGCTTGAGCAAACAGCTCAAGAGCCCTGATGACAATGTTCTTTGGGGTTTGTACTAAGCTAAAAGAATTTGGTAACACCCCTAAGTACCCTTTAGACTCCAATGGGTTACACCCTATGAATGATTGGCCCACAACTAATTAGTGGCTGAAGTGGAGATTTGGCCTACAGCCAAGCAGAGGCTGAAGTGGAAACTTGTTATCACAGGAGTGAGGATGTGGCCTGTATGCTGCTTAATCTTGCCTAGAACTGGATGCACCTGCTGTTTGTTTTGCTTACATTTTAAACCTTAGTTGTCCTAATTTCCTATTCTCCTGTCTCACAATCATATAGAAATTAGTGATGAACTATTTTACATTCTTTGTGTATGTGTGCATGTGTGTATTATAACCACTTTATTGTAGTGTGATTGGCATACAAAAAGCTGTACATGTTTAATGTACACAAAGTGATGTGTTTGGAGATAACTATACATATATGAACCATCACCACAGTCAATGCTGTAAGTGTATCCATCACCTCCAAAAGGTTTCTCCCATCCCCTTTGGGTTTTTTGCTGTTATAGCTCTGTTTTGGCTTTTCCTTTGGTGGTAAGAGTACTTAACAGAATATCTACTATTTTACATTTTCATTACTAAGTATTTGAAATCCAGTGTATAGTTCAGTGTATCTGTATAACACATCTCAATTCTAACCAGCCACATTTCAAGTCCCCAATAGCCATATGGCTAGTGGCTTCCATATCAGCCAATGTAGCTTTAAAGAACTAACCAGGCAAACTAGGGAAGAGAAATTTTACAGACAGAGAGAAGATTCCAGTAAGTGCAAAGTATCAAGGTGAAGTAGAGAAACTTAAATAGCCTGTCTTGCCGAGAGCACAGGTTTCACGTAAAGGAGCATAATACAGAGCTAAAATCACATGGAATTTTAGAGTTCATGTTAATGCCACATGTTGTGTTCTTTATTCTGTGTGTTATGGGAAGTAATTTAAAAATTTAAGTAGTGTATACAGGTACTGATTCAGATTTCACAGGATTGCCCTTGCTGCTGTGGGAAGAATGGATTTTAGGGGCAAGAGTGGATATGAAGGAGAACACCCAGGAATTATAGTTAGTACTTGCCATCCTCTAGGCAAGAGCAGGTGATAACAAGGACTGTGGAATGCAGTGAAGAGATTCAAGATGTTTAGTAGATAAAATCAATTAGAGTGTTTCTTAACCTTTAGAGACAGGGTCTGGCTCCGTTGCCTCGCTGGAGTGCAGTGGATAATAATGGCTCACTGTACCTTGAACGCCTGGCTTAAGCAATCCTTTCACTTCAGCTTTCCAAACTGCTGGGATTACAGATGTGAACCATCACACCTAGCCAGGCTTTTCCTTTTCTATTTGAGAAGGGAATTACCTAGAAGAGAGGTAAAAGCTATTTGCATTTGTTTTGTTTCCAGCTTTCCCAGAGAGGTAAATGTTATGCAAAAAGTCTGAGGGACAAAATTTGTCAATTCAGAGTTACACAAGAACCAATTAAATTATTTAGTTGGATAACTAGAGATATATTTTGAGGACTGGATATATAGTAGTTGAGCTGAAATGAGTGATCTGGTCTGGTCTTTGAATTTCAGAGTGGACACCATTGATCCATGAAGATTGTCAGGTTCCAGGGTTCAGGTGCCTGACACATAACTGTCACTAAATAAATGTTTCTTGAATGTGCTTTGTTATGACCCCCTATCTTCTCATGATGAGGTGGTAGCTAAGATTGACAATCCAGGCAAATAGACCCTCAGCAGTATTCAATTTGTGCACCTATAATTTTTTCCCCCATTTTCACACTGATCTTTGCCTTAATTAATGATTGCAAGGCCTGGGTGTGGCCCATGCACAAGCATCCTTGAGTCCAAACATGGGTTAGTGAATTCATATGGTTATTTCTCATTATTAAAGTCATAAGCAAATTTAACAAATCACTTTGAACCTAAAAGGTAAAACGTTCAGATGAATATGATTAAAATGTAGTTATAAATTGTATTATATAAATAAGAGAACAAAATCCATTGCAATTAATTCTATCAGTAAAATTGGATCAATACAAGGTTTTCATACAATGCTTTCATGGCTTTTATCTTGGTGACACACTTATATCTAGGATTTTGGAAAGAAAAGCCTGTTTAGACTTGACTTTTCCATCCTTCTGAATTTTTTTATGCCAGTCACAGCCACAGTTCCTTTCTTTTGCATGTAGCAATAATAAAATATGACATCTTAAATATTCAGAAAAACCTACAAAGTTTCAAACTTTCAAAGCTGTCTAGAGCACCTGTACATCACAGTGATATGAAAATCATCCCTCCTCAACTGTAATTGTATTTTAATGTAAAATAATATCAGTGACTTAAATATGCCTAAATTTAGGAACTAATAAACCAACATTATTTTAAAGTGTCTATCATGCTGCACCTTGTACAATTCTAGAAGTGTTGAGAAATTAAATCCTTACCCTCAATAAACTGACACTATGGCTGAGAAAGCAAAGTGAATTAAAGAGAGAAACATTCATGACGACGTATGTGCTATTAGCCAGGGAAATTGAGTAGCTTTGTATTTACTGAATAGGGAAAAGATTGAATGGGGATGTTTGGCTTGTTTTCTTTTGACTGAAATAAGGAGTAAGTTAGATAAGTGAAAGAGGGCAGAATTTTCCTCTTTGAGTGTTTTTACCATAAGTATGGTGGAGCCACAATGAAGAGCATTCTGTATTGGATAGGTGGTTCATAACAAGTCTGCTAAGAGATTGATTACAACAGTACTCTTAGAAACTGTGTTGGTCCATTTTGCATTGCTCTAAAAAATGCCTGAGATTGGGTAATTTATGAAGAAAAGAGGCTTACTTGGCTCATGGTTCTGCAAGTTGTACAGCAAGCATGGCACCACCATCTGCGCAGTTTCTGGTGAGGGTCTCAGGAAGCTTACAATCATGGTGGGAGGTGGAAGGTGGAAGGTAAAGGGGACAGCCCACATATCACATGGAGAGAGGAGGAGCAAGAGAGAGAAGGAAGAAGTCCCAGACTGTTTTAACCAACCAGATCTCTCAATGAACTGAGCAAGAAATCACTCATCACCAAAGGGATGGCTCTAAGCCATTCATGAGGGATCCACTCCCATGATAGAATGCCTCCCACTATGGCCTACCTCCAACATTAGGGATCACATTTCATCATGAGATAGAGAGGGAACACACATCCAAACCATATCAGAGACAATTAATAACATTGTATTAAGTGAATAAACTATAAAATGTGACAGTAATTTATATTTTTGTCACATTTTGATACTAGTTACTTTTACTTACCTATAGAGTCATTTTGTAATTAAGGACAGATATGTGAAAAGCACTCTGCTAATTGTTGTGGCAAAAAGAAAGTGATAAAAAATAATTCCTATCCTCAAATCATTCCCTTCCAGTATCATTTTCTTATTTGGGACCATCATCATTTTTCATTTGGACTTGCAAACCGAACTCCCTAATCTCTCCCCATTCAATAAATCATCCACAGGCTGTCAAGGACAGTTTTCTTAAGTACAAATCTAATCAAGTTACTGCTCTGCTTAAAATTCTTCAATGAATTTGTGGTGTATGTTGCATAAAGTCTTGGTTCTTTAATATGACATAGACATTTCTTAACAGTTTGTTTATATTGAAGCTGCACAAGACTATTTAATGTTTCCCAAGTCTACCTTGTTCTTTCATGGCTCTGGTTCAAGGATAGTGCCTTCAGCATATTTTCACTGTTATACACCATTTTGATAAGGTTTGGCTCTGTGTCCCTACTCAAATCTCATCTTGAATTGTGCTGTCTTAATTCCCATTTGTTGTGGGAAGGACACAATGGGAGATAATTGAATCATGGGGGTGGTTTCTCACATACTGTTCTCATGGTAGTGAATACATCTCACAAGATCTGATGGTTTTGCAAGGTGAAACCCCTTTCACTTGGCTCTCATTCTTTCTCTTGCTGCTGCCATGTAAGAAGTTCCTTTAACCTTCTGCCATGATTGTGAGGCCTCCCTAGCCATGTGAGACTGTAAGTCCATTAAACGTCTTCCTTTTGTAAAATGCCCAGTCTTGGGGATGTCTTTATCAGCAATGTGAAAATGGATTAATGCAGTAAACCGGTATCAGTAGAGTGAGGTGCTACTGAAAAGATACCCAAAAATGTGGAAGCAACTTTAAAACTGGGTAACAGGCAGAGGTTGGAAGAATTTGGAGGGCTCAGAAGAAGACAGGCAATTGTGGGACACTTTGGAACTTCCTAGAGATGTGTTGAATGGCTTTGCCCAAAATGCTGATCATGGTATGGGCAATAAAGTCCAGGTTGAGGTGCTTTCAGATAGAAATGAGGAACTTGTTGGGAACTGAAGCAAAGGTGACTCTTGTTATGTTTTAGCAAACAGACTGGCAGCATTATGCTCCTGCCCTAGAGATTTGTGGAACTTTCAACTTGAGAGAGATGATTTAGGGGCTCTGGCAGAAGAAATTTCTAAGCAGCAAAGCATTGAATAAGTGACTTGGGTGCTGTTAAAGACATTCATTCAAAGACATTCATTCAGTTTTATAAGGGAAGGACAGCATTCAAGTTTGGAAAATTTGCAGCCTGACAGTGCAATAGAAAAGAAAATCCCATTTTCTGAGGAGAAAGTCAAGCTGACTGCAGAAATTTGCATAAGTAATGAGGAGCTGAATGTTAATCCCAAAGACAATGGGGAAAATGTCTCCAGGGCATGTCAGAGGTCTTCACAGCAGCCCCTCCCATTACAGGCTGAGAGACCTAGAAGGAAAAAGTGGTTTCATGGGCCAGGACCAGGGTTCCTGGGCTGTGTGCAGCTTAGGCTTCAGAGGGTGCAAGCCCCAAGCCTTGGCAGCTTCCACAAGGTGTTGAGCCTGTGAATGCACAGAAGTCAAAAACTAAGGTTTGGGAACTTCTGCCTAGATTTCAGAGCATGTATGGAAACACCTGGATGCCCAGGCAGAAGTTTGCTATGGGGGGAGCCCTCATGGAGAACCTCTGCTAGGGCAGTGCAGAAGGAAAATACAGGGTCAGAGCCCTCACACAGAGTCCCTACTGGGGCACTACCTAATGGAGCTTTGAGAAGAGGGCCACCATGCTCCATACCCCAGAATGGTAGATCCATTGACAGCTTGCAGCATTTCCCTGGAAAAGCCACAGACACTCAATGCCAGCCCGTGAAACCAGCCAAGAAGAAGGTTGTACCCTGCAAAGCCACAGAGATGGAGCTGTCCAAGACCATGGGAACCAACCTCTTGCATCAGTATGACCTGGATGTGAGACACAGAGTCAAAGGAGATCATTTTGGAGCTTTAAGATGTGACTACCCCACTGGATTTTGAACTTGCATGGGACTTGTAGCCCCTGTGTTTTGGCCAATTTATCCCATTTGGAATGGTTGTATTTACCCAATGCCTATATCCTCATAGTATCTAGGAAGTAACTAACTTGCTTTTGATTTTACAGGCTCACAGGCAGAAATAACTTGGCCTTTCTCAGATGAGACTTTGGACTGTGGACTTTAGAGATAATGCTAAAATGAGTTGACTTTGAGCTGTTGGGATCGCATGATTGGTTTTGAAATGTGATGACATGAGATTTTGGGAGGAGCCAGCTAGCGCTGATATGGTTTGACTCTGTGTACCCACCCAAATCTCATCTTGAATTGTACTCCCATAATTCCCATGTATTATGTGAGGGATGCAGTAAGAGATTATTATTTTAAAATAATAAATTTAACTCACCTCCTTGTTTATTCTCTTTTGTTTTGGAGATGATGCTTGGACTGAAGCGTCATAGGTTTAGATTTCAGACTGTGATTGCTAGTGTGGAGATGCAGGGTGTGATATATGATGGTATAGGGCTTCAACTATTGAACTGAGAATTTAGTAGCAATGTAGAGCTGATAAAGGTTAGATTTTCATTTTATGTTGTTTATTTCTAGTAATTTGCTTAAAAGAGTGTCTCAAGGCTGTAGTATCAATTGCACCAATGTTAGATTGCTGGTGCCTCCTACAACATTTAGGAATGTATTGCAGTAATACAGATATAACATGATTATATCCTGTATTTGGGTAGGCTTAGAAAGAAAAGGCGAAAACAATCGTATTTATGGTAATTTATCTTTAAATCTAAATATAGAGAGTGCACAAATAAAATTATTCAAATTTTTTTTAAAAAAACCAACAATTATAATAAAAATATAGTAATGTATGATTGTCCTATGGTGATAGTGTGATCTGACTGCCTCTACAAAAATTGGTTAAACTTCCAGAGATGACTGATTCCTGATGTTATTGACCAGAGGTTCAAAACATAACAAATATTCCTCTGTGAAATTCTCTCTTGTTGTGAAAATCTAATAAATATGATAGAACAAAGTTGTTTACTACTGAGCAAGTGATGCATAATATTTCCATTCTTCAAGAAACTAAAAATTCAGAAAGAACACACATCTAAGGAACATTCTCTCTACACATATGCCATTTTATTAATTAGTGGTCAGAGCACTATGGGACACTGTAGAAAAATATAGTTATGTATGCTACATTGTTCTGGTATAGTTTTGCTAATAGCTGGGTAACTACATAAAATGGAAGTAGACAAATGGGAATACTTCCCACTAATTTTTAAGGATTGGGGCTTCACAATAGTTCAACTAAGTAAAAATTTAAAGAGGATTAAGTACAATTTTTATACAGCAAGAAAGAGGCAGTTTTTTCCTTTTCTCTGATAGTGTCAATGTAGTTGTCTGCAGCTTAAATTTGGAAGTAAGGCAATCACTGTGTGTTCCTAATCTTCTGGTTTCCTGCCCCCTTCTCCCAGTTGCCAGTATTTCTCAAATACATAATCCTATCCCCTAGTTAAGCATTAGTCTTTTCGATTTTATTTGTGAGTCTCTGGGAACCAGTACCTTGGCTTTATGATCCCGTGTTTTTGATATAGAAGCTTCAGGTGAGGAGAGAGGTTTATAGAGCAGGAGATAGTTTGAGGGTATAAAGATAAAGATGTGAAGAAAGAAATGGTAGATATGAGGAAGTATTTGATAAAAAAAAAATTCACACATGAACTGTCAAGGGGGCTATGACATGTTTATCTGTAATTGGCTTAGAGGCATCTCTTGAGAGTTCTTTTTTTCTTAATAACCTTTACTTCCTTTGACAAAAGTCCCATTATTACATTATGAAGTGCTGGTACTCCATCATATAAATGATGAACAGACAAAGTGGAAGGAAAATTTTTAGTGAATGACTCAGTATTCCATCAATCTCTATTAATATAGTGTCTACTACCTGAATAGATAGCAATGTCAAACCTGACCTTGTTGTCACAAGTTTGTTATGGTGCCAGCCACTTTGTAAATCATGAGCACAGGGTCATCAAATGAAGGCTTATGTTCTCTGGCTGAAGAGTTGTGTAGTCATACTATTTATCATAAAGATCCATTTATTATTTCACTTTCAAAAATAAAATATAATCTGAAAATTTGATTTTTCTTTTCATGTAGTCTATCTTAAAAGAAAAATACCTGAAATAATAGAGATTTCTCAATTATTAAGAATTTATATGAAATTATTAATCTGATACATTTCACCCATATACATTTGATTTAATTTGCATTTATATTTTAATTCAGTGAAGAGAACGGTTTGCATACACAATACCCGTCTCCATTAAATGAGTCTTTTATTAAATACTGTGTAAAACAATCCTTAATTAATGCTTACTATGTGCTGCACTGTGCAAAAATTAACTGTAATTATTGCGCTCCATTTTACAATTTAAGTAGGAACAGATTTCCATTTCAAATACTCAGCTTTCACACACAGGTGAATAGATGGCATACAGCAGATTTTACTGCTCATCAAAACTTGATAATCTTGTCAGCTGTGAGATCTTTTTGTATTGACATTTTGTTTCTGCAAAACGTTTTTCTGAATGGGAGTGAATTTCTATTTCCTGTTTGGGGGTAACTCACTACTTATGGTGGTAGGGAGCTCAAAATTGACAATAAGAATTATACTACATAAATCAGATGATAATATAAATATCTTGTTTAATGTTCTGAATGTTTGCAATCAAAATTTTACATAATCTTTAACTGAATAGCTGTAGAGGGAAGCAGGAAAACTCAATTATGTGTGTAACACAGTATAAAATGGAGCTATATATTGGAAGGATTGCTAGATGGGTTAAGAAAATCAAGTCTTTCTATCTTCTACAGGAACAGGAATTTTAGCTAGGCACATGGACATGAAGTTGAAGATTACTTTCTTGGACACTCTCATAGTTAGATGTGACCATGTGATTAGTGTCTGGCCAATAAGATGTGAAAGGAAGCAATATACGCTATTTCAGAGTTATGTAGTTTAAGAGAAAAGGGGCAGGTTCTTCCTGTTCTTTCCCTATTGTAATTTTGTTGGAATATGGATTTAATGGTGTGAGTTAGAACAGCCATGTCAGACATGAGATAAGACCTGCATGAGGAAGCTGGCAAAGCCATAAACTGGCAGGGCCCTGGATTACTTGATGTCATGAAACAGATTGCCTCCACTTGGAAAGGGTTATATATTTACCTTTTGCCTGAGCCACTGCTATTTTTTCATTTTATGTAACTGTCACACCACACCCTAAATAATACAACATCTAAATCATTTCAAGAAAATATCCAAATCTTAGTGAAAGAAAGATTTTTTGGGACCTAATTAGCCAAAGGAACTGTCTGACTTGAACATATTAATAGTAGATCAACACCATCCAACAGAACATTCTGAGATGATATAAATGTTTTCCATTATCCAATTCAGTAGCTATTAGGCACATATAGATATTGGGCATGTATATATGATAAGTTATGTTGGACTCTGCTATTGAGTTTTCCAAATTGTGCAAATTTGCCTCCCCATTTGTAGTTTACGGAATTTCCATTGTTCCTCCTGCACTCCAATTCTTAGTTAGTACTTTTAATTTTAGCCACTTTGGTAAGTGTGTTGTTTTATTTTAGTTTTAGCTTGTGAATTTCCCTTATCACTAATCGTCTCAGCATATTTTCTTATGTTTAAGTGGCTGTTTAGGTGTCTTTAATTGCTTGTTAACACGTCTTGTTCATTTTTCTATTGTTTTTCTTTTTCTCATTCCTTTATAGAATTAAAAAATGAATTCTGAATATAATTCCTTTTGTCATTTATATGTGTTACAAATTTACTGTTCTACTCCAGGACTTTTCTGTTTGGTCTTTTGATGGTGTCTTAATAAACAGAAATTGTTCATTTTATTGTATTCTAATTTATAAATTTCCCCTTTATTCATGTGTCTTGCATTCTATTTAAGCAGACTGACCTTAACTTCAGCCCATAAATAAAGTCTCCTGTATTATCTTCTAGTAACTTTTGTTTGGTCTATCATAATTAGATTGAAATAATACAGATGTTACTTTTATGTATATGGTAAAAGATAGCATTCAAATATTGTTTTCTCATATGTGTATCTAGTCAACCCTAGCACCGGGTATTAAAAAGACTGCTTCTACAAATTTGCTCTGCAGTGCCATCTTGTTGAAACTCAAGAGTTCATAATATGCCTGAGTCTAGACTCTTTTCTATCACTGTCTATTTTTACTGAGTTTTGTCTTCATGCTCTATCGGTAATTAAGAGCAATACTAAAATCTCTCAGTATCTTTATAGACTTACCTGCTTTGTCTTATACTTTTGTTAATTCTTGGAATTCTCATATTTCCTATATATGTCTACCTTATATTATTATCTCTTGTAATTGTTTCTTCCCTACAGCTACCATATCATAGGCCAGCTTTAAAAAAGTTAGATGTGTATGTCGTATGTTCAGTTACTAATGTGTTAGATGTATTTTCTAACATTTACAATTTCAGTTTTGTTATTGTTCATAACTTAAAATCCTTTTTTCATATTATTATAACCTTTAGCCCACTTACATTTAATAAATAAATAACATTTAATTTATAACTACCACATTACAAAGGGCTATTTGACTCATCTGCCTGTGATCCTTTACTTTCTATTTTCTTGACTTATTTTTATTTAAGTGTTTTAAAAATTGTTGTAATGACCTTAATTAATTTGAAAGTTATGCATTCTTTTCCTATTCATTATTTACCATAGTGATTACTGCATGTCTCCTTAATTCATCAAATATAATGCTAAATTGTGATTTTGATATGTGTCCAGACCTTACATTATTTCAATTCTATCTTCTCTTCTTCTAATTTACATGCCATTGTTTTCACAAATGCTAATTTTCTCTTTTAAATATCCAAATCATTTTTTGCAGTAAACAGCCACTATTCTTTTAGATTTTTCCAACATATTTATCCTTTTCTTTAGTATTTAATTCCTTTTTTCCTCTGAGATTTGATGTGGAATCGTTTTTCTTGTGATTCTAGAATATAGATTAGTCTATGTCTCTTTGTTTATATATATATAAACATATAAGTATAAATATATATATACATATAAATATATAGTACACACACATATAACTTTTAAATCTTACATCAAGTCCAGGCACCATCTAGACACTAGAAATACAACAGTGGATAAAACAAACAAAATTGCCATCTACATAAAGTTTACATTCTAATCAAGGGACACATATACATAAGTCAAATATAAAGTATATTTTATGAAATATATCAGATAAGGCAGTAGGGAATATTCATGAGGAGGGGATGGGTGTTCTGATCTATAGACTGAAAGTATAACATAGCCTAAGCATATTAAATACAAGGAAATCCATACTAGATAGGTCATTGTGAAACCAGATTATCAATGGCAAATCTAATAAATCTTCCTTAAGAAGATTTTAAGAAATGTACTTCAGGAATCAAGAAACGCAAAAAGCAATGGTAAACAAAGAAATATGTAAGCATTTAAGTTAAATATAAATAAGAGTGGTCTATCAAGAACAAAAAATTTACTTTGTGGAGTTAGAAAGGCCAATCCTGAAAAACAGTATTTATATATTAAGGCAGTGGTGATGACTTAAAATCTTACAAGACTATGACACTCTTATTTGGAAGAAGATATAAAATATTAATTTTACACGTTGTAAAATTCCATAGGAAATTACGAAGTGTAAACAAAAGGATAGAAAAATAGAATTTGTAACATTAAAATATGTGGTTTGAAAATATGTAATAATGTAACAAAGAAACAATTTATAATCAAGAATAAGAGAAAAAAGAAGGGCAGAAGTATAGAAAGTAGAAAGCTAAAAAATTCATGATACTATTTTAAATTTACAAGCAGCAAACAAAAATTACATCAATTACAGATTTGGGAGAAGACAATGAATTAAATTTGGGGGGCAGGAGTATACAGACAATTACAACAATATGGGTAATATTCTATTTCTTATATTTGATTGTGATTGATTGGAGGTTATTTTGTTATTTTTCCATATTTCCATATTTATACACCAAAATATAATATTTTAGATATTTTAAAATTATATGAAGTGGCAATGTCTATGATTCAAATTAGAAAAAAATACAACTTGTATGTTTTCTCCTTTTTTCCTCCTCACGTGTATTTAACATGAAAATTCCACTCACTGACATTTTAACTTGCTGTACCTGTATTCACATTTTTTGAAGGTACAGATCATTTCCTTGTACTTTCTTTCTAATTTTGTCTGGCTCTGCCTGAAATGAACAGCCAGCATTTAAATCGATGGCAAATGTGCTTCACTCTACAAAGGCAAAAGCTATCAGTCTTCATGATATCCAATAGCCTTTACTGTCCTGTCTTCTGTCTTTTCCAAGTGGACATCAGTTAACCAAGACACAGATATACAGTAAAGTTACTGATAATATTTGTCATCAGCTCAATTTATAATTTCAAATAAACTGAGTATATCTTAAAAACTAAGCATCAATTTAAATGAATCAGATTTGCCTGTGAGCATATAAAATAAAGCAAAGATTCACACATTAAATTCTGCACTACTGAGTCATTACAATGCTGTCTGGATGTACTATTCTTCTAAATTGAACAACTCAGCTCATACTCTTTAGTCCACCAAATTCGTTGTTAAAGATATTTTATTTTTAGTTCAAAAACCTGGAAATGGAAGCATATTTTTGCCTGAGGAAAATTTAATATTTAAACATATTCAGCTTGAGTAAAATCCACATGCAACTGAGGGTTTACTCTTTAAAAAGTCATAGGTTTCCAGGTAGAATTTTGGTAAGATGCCGTGGTTAGCAAACTTTTTTTTTTTTTTTTTAGATGGAGTCTTACTCTGTCACCCAGCTGGAGCGCAGTGGCGTGATCTCGGCTCACTGCAACATCTGTTTCCTGGGTTGAAGCGATTCTCCTGCCTCAGCCTTCCAAGTAGCTGGGATCACAGGCACGCATACCCATGCCCAGCTAATTTTTGTGTTTTTAGTAGAGATGGGGTTTTGCCATGTTGGGCAGGCTGGTCTCAAACTCCTGACCTCAGGTGATCCAACCACCTCATCCTCCCAAAGTGCTGGGATTACAGGCGTGAGTCACCATGCCCAACCAGCAAACTTTTCTTACATATGAAAAAACTACCGATTCACTTCTGGGCTTTCAGTGACAAGGAACACCGAACAGTTTAAGATGGTTTAATAAAGGTTCAAAACCAGATGCAAATATGATGAATTCACTCAGTGAGCTTTTTGGAAATATGCCAGATCTTAACTCCAATAGGACACCAAGTTTGAATTAATTATTTTAGTTTGAATAAAGTTATTATGCAAAGATAAGTATCACAATAGCTTGAAAAATTGCTCCTTATAATTATTTCTGTATATCGGGTTCCTTTTTATTATAATGAAATATTTTAAGCACACTAAAAGTGGAATACTATATGGATTCCCAAGTGCTTATCCTTTAGTTTAAGCAATACAACCTTATAAATATAACTAAAACCTCCTTTATAATACTTCTCAATTCCACACTCTCTCCTTTACTCCCTAGAGGTGTAAATCCCAGATTTCATGGTTATCATTCTAGTGCATATCAAATATTTTTATTAAATATGTTTATACCTCAAAATAATTTCATTTTGTATGTTATTAAATTTTACATGAAAGTGTGATTCTGTGTCGAATTTTTATCCCAAAGTATTTTTAAGATTTATTTAGTTGATAAAATTTTCTCTAGTTCATTTATTTTCATTATACATTCATTATTTACTTGATAGTTATTTTATATTTTCTCAATGTTACAAAAAATAAACAATAAACATGCTTGCACATGTCTTCTTAATATTTAAAAATTGAAACAGAATGGAATGGAATAAGAGAGAAAAGACAATGTCTGAATGTATCACACATAGTAAGGGTATTGCTTCACGGATCTTTTTTTTCCTTAAAAAAAAAAGTATGTTTGTATGAGATTGTACTATAAAAATTATTATTTTTTTTTTACTGGGAATGGTGGTTAATATTTTTAAGTACTGCTTTAAAATATGTAACTAGAAATTGAATTCCTTGATAGTAGGGTACAGCCATCTTAAAAGGATATTTCCACTTTCCTGTCTAGAATGTTGGTGCCAACTAAATCTCAATAGCAGTGAGGGTGAATTCTTGCTTCTGTATAGCTTCACCAATGCTTCTGAGACACTGATTGTTTCTCATAGTTTTAACTTGCATTGCCCTCACTGGCAATGAAGTAGATTATCTGTTTTTCTTATTGGTCATTTTATTTCCCTTTTCAGTGAACTCCCTATTTATAGTCTTTGCCACTATCTCCTATTTTCTTAACTATTTGCTGTCTGTCTGATTTTTGTATTGTGAGAGACCTTTATCATCTCAGATCTGTGTGCCTTTGATGGCCACCTTGTTCAAACTTTTTTTTTTATATAGTCTGTGGTTTGCCTTTTAAATCATTTTGTGATACACAGAGATTTATTTTTCAGTGTGCTTGAATAGAGTGTTACCATTTTGATTTTTATTTTTAAAATACATTATTAAAAATTGATTATCTTGCAGTCATGAAGTTACTATTTTCTGTTTTGTTACAAAGTATTTTAATTGCTCACATTTAGTATTTTAATGCCAATAACATTTATTGTAAGTCAAATTTATTTTTTATCTTTGAATGAAAGTTTATCTTAGAACCATTTATTAGATAGGTCATTTTCCCCAATTACATTATCCCTAAAATAGAATTATATTATGAAAAATAATTATGAAAATTGCTGCATCATTAATTGCAGTCTTCTGACCTTGCTCTTGGATAATTCTTTGCTATTTTTTGAATGGTTGCTTTTTCATATAATTTTAAGAATTGGCTTGTCTGTGTAAAAACTCCTTTGATTAATTTTATCTGAATTGCTTTGAATGTATAGATTTATTTTGATGTGATTAATGTCTTATATATAATAATTTTTATTGATATATAAGTTATACATATATTTTGGAGTACAGGTGATATTTTGATAACTGGATATGTGTAATGATCAAATCAGTGTAATTGGGATATCCATCAACTCTACCATTTATCTTTTCTTTGTGTTGGGAACATTGCAATTGTTCTTTTCTAGCCATTTTGAAATATACAACAAATTATTACTAACCATAATTTCCCTACTTTACTCTTGAATGCTAGAATTTATTTTTTCTATCTAACTGTATATTTGTATGCCTTAACCAACTTCTCTTTATCCTCCTTCCCTTCCACTCTTCCCAAATTCTGGCATCCATCACCATACACTCTAGCTCCATTTGATCCACTTTCTTAGCTCACAGCTGAGTGAGAACATGTGCTACTTACTTACCCATGCCTGGCTTCTTTTGCTTAACATGATGACCTCCAGTTTCATCCATGTTGCTGCAAGTGGCAGGATTCCTTTCTTTTTTTTTTTTTTTTTTTTTTAACAGCTGAATCATATTCCGTTGTGTAATGAAATTTTTATTTGCGAGTAGTTTTGGATTTACTGAAAATTTCGAAGACAGTACAGATAATTCCATTTATTTGTGATATAGTTTGGCTGTGTCCCCTCCCAGATTTTTTCTTGAATTGTAACTCCCACAATTTCCACGTGTTGCGGGAGGAAGGCAGTGGAAGGGAACTGGATTACGGGGCGAGTCTTTCCTGCACTGTTCTCGTGATGGTGAGTAAATCTCACGAGATCCGATGGTTTTAAAAGGAGGCGTTCCGCAGCAAGCGCGCTTTCTTTGCCTGCCGCCATCCACATAGGATCTCCGCTTTGCTTTTTGCGATGATTGTGAGGCCTCCACAGCCAGGTGGAACTGTAAGTCCAATAAATCTCTCTATTTTGTAAATTACCAGTCTCGGGTATGTCTTTATCAGCAGCGTGAAAATGAAAGAATACAATTTAACACCCAGTTTCCCCTGTTATTAACAGTTTACATTAGTATGGTACATTTATCAAAAATAATTAACCAGTATTGACACATTATCTACTGTAATTAATGTTTTGTTCAGATTGCCTTAGTTTTTGCCTAATCCCCTTTGTTTTTTATTCTAGCATCTCATTTAGGATTAGTATTCTATTTATTAGTCATATCTCCTTAGTCTCTTCTTGGTATAACTTTTTCTCAGACTTTCCTTGTTGAAGTTTTGAGAGCTTTGAGGAGAATTGGTATTTGGTAGAATGAGTATTTTGTAAAATGTCTTTCATTTGAGATTTGTCGGATGTTTTACTCAGGCATAGACTAGAGGAGTGAGTTTTGGAGCAGAAGACCACAGAGCTAAAGCTAAGGCTAAAGCCATTCTTATTACATCATGCCAATACTCCGTATTATCCACCTGACTTATTTTTGACCTAATTTCCTCACTGAAGTAGTTTCTGTCAGATTTTTTTTTTTTTTTTTCATGGCAGAGTTACTCTTCCTCCCGTCCCACCTTGCATACTGTATTCTTTAAAAAGAAGTCGCTCTGTGCAGCCCAAATTAAGGAAAGGGTAGTAAGGACAGAAAGTCTACTTAATTTATTTGACATTTTTCTGCGTTGAAGACTTTTCTGTTCTGCTTCATTCGTTTACTTATTCATTTATTTATGTCAGTATGGACTCATGGATATTCATTTTATATTTTTGATTATAATTAATCACTACTTTATCTTCTTGCTGAAATGTTTTTCAATTTTAGCCATTAGAAGCTTTTTTCCATTGGCTCTTTTTTTTTCTTTGACATACCCCATCATTCTGTGTGTGTGTGTGTGTGTGTGTGGTGTGGGAAGAAGGGTGATTACTTTCTTACTTTATGACACTACACAGTGCTGTAGGCTCCTCAAGTATATTACCTGCCCTAGTCCTAGAACCAGCTTTTTTCCCAAGGAGTCCTGGTTCTTTTCATTGGATAATGTGTTCGGTGTGCTTAGTGTAACTGAAGTCTTTGCTTCTCTGCCCTCCACTGACAGAACAAGGAAATACCTGTATATATACTTACCTGTGTTACCTATCTATAAATATTTATCTATTTAGTCATCTGTATCTATATAAATGTAAGCCTGAGTTTCTGTTGATCCCTTCAATGCTAATCCATGCCACGTGGGTCATTCTAGCTTCCTCTCCTTTCTTATCTGTAAACTCCCATGACACCAATGAGAAACCTAGCTGTTATCATTAACCACCCATTATTTGTTTAATTACACTATATATGTATAGTGTAGAATTATTAATTAGAATTATTAGAATTATTAAGTGAACCCCACGGGACACAACTGTATCAACTAGTGTGCAGTGTTTATATAGTGCTACTTTTACCTTTTTTCTTAAAGACTTCACTCATTTTCAAAATTACTTAAGTCAGTGCCTTTTCCCCCCAGCCCCTTCAGTGAGGTTGTTTCATACATTTGTAATACATTTAAATTCTCTTGTAATAGTCTACATTCCATTTTAGGTTATCCCCATATCTTAAATGCTTGTTTAAAACGTCGCATGAATTGAAGTTCACTCTTTGTTATGGGAATGGGTTTTGACAAATGCAAAATGTCACTTAGCATTACGTTTCAGTATCGTAGATACCATAGCATTTCTGTCATTACAATACCGTACAGAAGTTTCACCACTTGAACAACTCTCCCATATTTCATCAATTCACACAGAAAACCACAAACATGTATAAACACATACACACACACACACACACACACACATCCCTGGTAAACACTGGTATCATTCCTTTTATCACGAATAGTATCCCATTGTAAAAATGTAAAACATTTTGTTTATATATTCTACTATTTAAAGGATATCTTGGCTGCTCCATTTTTTCATGATTATGAATAAAGCTTCTATAAAAACTCATATGCAGATTTTTGCATGGAGATGTTTTAAATCGGTTGGATAAATACCGAGGAGTGAAATTGCTGAATTGCATATTAATACTCTATTTAGCTTTGCAAGAAAGTGCTATACTCTCTTCCAAAGTGTCTGTACCATTTTGCATTCTCATCAGCAAAAATGAATGTTCCTCTTGCTATGCATCCTTACTAGCAATTGATATTGTCAGGTTTCTATGGATGTATGTCATTCTAATAGGTGTGTAGTGGTATCACATTGCCATTTTGATTTGTATTTCCCTAATTACAAATGATGTTGAGCACATTCTCATATGCTTATTTGTCTATTGTATATCTTCTTTGGTGAGGTATCTTTTATCTTTCAGATATTTTGCTTATTTTTCAGTTGGGTTGTTTTCTTACGGTTGAGTTTCAAGATCTTTTGTATATTTCAGATACACGACCTTTATAAAAAGATACGTGGTTTGCAAATGTTTTGCTCATAGTCTGATTTGACTTTTTATTCTTAAATAACTCATTTTAATTTTAAAATTCATTTTAAGGTATTAATAAGATAAATGTGATATCTGCTTTTTATGCTATTGACTATTGTGCTCTCCCTTTTGGCAAAGTGATGTTATTATTGGCAATGCATGCTAATACAGGGACAGTTGCTGTAATTTTTAAGTATCTTCCAGGTCTCTGGAAGACCTTTAATCAACTTAGTCTAGTATAATAGTAGCTAGCATTGGAAAACCTTAATAACAACCATAAGTTCAAGCAATGTTTTCAGGACTTTTTTGTTTGTGCTAAGCACTTCGGATATATCAGTGATCAAAATAACATGGATATCATTCTTATAAAGTAGCAATGGAATAGGGAAGAAAGATAGTGAATAAGCAGTCACAGTGTGAACTAATGCAGATGCTCAGAGAAGATGAGAGGCGGCTTTTATTTACCCCACACTATAGCTGTCAGCATCCAATGAAGTAAATAGAAACAAGAGGTAAAGAAAGATCTGAGAAGCAAAATGAAAAACTAAGTCCACCTAGAGCTTAGGAAGACCAAGAGGGATAAAAGGACAAGGGACGAAGTAGTGTTATTGGTTTATAGTCACCTGGGGAAAGCTTGATCTGTAATGGAACAGTTTGGTGGCAGCTGGAACTGTAGAAGAGATGCAGGTGCACACCAGTGATGTCACTAGAGGCAGGGAGAGAGAGGAGGAAGAAATACTCTAGCTTCTCTCTTCTTCCAGGCTCCAGTCTTCCGTGAGACATTTCTGCTAGTTGATCCCTGCCAAAGCCAGCAGACACAGTAGCTTAAGAGTGTATAGGGGTGAGCCTCTCTGAAATGCAAAGTGGAGCAGAAGCAGGGAGAATGAATGGGCCAAGGGTTTACCCCCATACTTAGTATTGTACAACTTAGATTTTAAAGAAGTGCAATGTTTAGTGATGACCAGTAGAAAAATAAAATTCTATAAACTTACCATTCTAATTTTATCCCTCCTCCATTATTTTCTCCTACATTCCCAAACTCTACTGGCCAACTAAACTCTCTTCTAGCATACTGGCAAGAGAGAGAATGACCAGTGGTTATTTAACAGTTACTATTTGTCAGGCATTGGGTAAGATGCTTTATATGAACCAACACAGTTACTCTGTGGAGTAACCTTAGATCTAAGTAAGTTGGTTTAGTTACATGCCAAGGTTCCATAGATGGTACGTGAAAAAGTTGAGCACAAACTGAATGTGTCCTATTTCAGAGCCCAGGCTTCACATGATACCTGCACACCCTATGTGATTCAGGAAGCGTGAGATTTAACCATTACTTCAAAGACATAGAAAATATACTCAAATTCTAATAATGTCATTTAAAAACAGAGAGAGAGACCAGGCACGGTGGCTAATGCCTATAATCCCAGCACTTTGGGAGGCTGAGGCAGGAAGATCAGGAGATCGAGGTCAGGAGATGGAGACCGTCCTGGCTAACATGGTGAAACCCCGTCTCTACTGAAAATACAAAAAATTAGCCAGGTATGATGGCACATGCCTGTAGTCCCAGCTACTGGGGAGGCTGAGGCAGGAAAATCGCTTGAACCCAGGAGTTGGAGGTTGCAGTGAGTCAAGATCATGCCACTGCACTCCAGCCTGGGCAACTAAGCGAGAATTGGTATCAAAAATGAAAGAAATAGAAAGTACAGTGTAGAGCATCTGATTAAAATAAGTACATGTACCCTAGAACTTAAAGTATAATAATAATAAAAAATTTAGAAAAAAAGTACATTCAAAAATTCAAACAATATTTTTGGAAGTATTTACGTTACTGCAGCCAGGGCCATTTTTATTACCAGGTGCAGAGATCCTCATAGACTTGTTACGGACAGAAAATGTCCTTGAACCACAGACACCATGGGAGTGATACATTCTCTCTGTCTTTTTTTTCTAGACATCATGGTTTGACTTTAATTGTATTCTGGTTTGTGTGTATCTTCTCAATTGGCTTCTCCTACTGCCACATAATTCCTAGACCTTATAAATGTGCTGTGACATCTCTTCCTTCTTATTTTCTGGCAAACTCAGCACATGTTCCTGAGATAGATATATTGTTATATCTTCACAGTTTTTCTAGGCCTTGGGTCCCTGGCCAATCTAGAAATTGACTGCATATGTTTCCTTTGCCCATTTCTGATCCCATAATCTCTGGAAAGATTTAGGGAGAAGTTAGAGATATAAGAGCCTGTGATAGAAAATATTTCTGCTGCCTCTTCATCAGTCAGGGTAGAACAGAACCTATTAGAAGTAGGGCAGTTCTTGAGACAACTTTAAGTAATATACGTTCAGCTTTTGCCAAGAAATTGTTCTGTTCCCTAAATGTAATGATATTTGAAACTGGAAGCCATTTCAAATATATACCATATTTTGTATTATTGTATTTCAAACATATACCATATCATTGTGTATACCATATTTTGTATTATTCCCAATGGTATTCTTCACTGGGAACATATTTCCCCGACACTTTCAGTATCTAGAGCTGTACTCCTTGCATCCCTTGGTTCACGGCCCCTTTCTCCATCTTCAGAGCCAGGAGCGTGGCATCTTCAAGTCTCTCTCCGCTTCTGTTGTCACGTGGTCTGTTCTCCATTCTGTAGTTTAATCTGGCTTTGCTTCCCTCTTCTAAGGACACTTCTCATTGCATTTAGAGCCCTCCTACATTATCCGGGATAATCTCACCATCTCCATATCCTTATTTTAATCAAATCTGGAAAGTTTTATTTTTTTTTTCCGGTAGAAGGTAACATTCACATGTCCGGGGATTAGGAGCTTGATATCCTTGGGGGCCATTATACAACCTGCAATGACTTTTGTTTTTGTGGGGGAGGTGGACAGAGCTTCACTCTTGTTGCCCAGGCTAGAGTGCAGGAGCGAGATCTGAGCTCTCTGAAACCTCCGCTTCCCAGGTTCAAGCGATTCTTCTGCCTCAGCCTCCCGAGTAGCTGGGATTATAGACTTGCACCACCACTCCGGCTAATTTTGTATTTAGTAGAGATGGGGTTTCTCCATATTGGTCAGACTGGTCTCGAACTCCCAACCTCAGGTGATCTGCCCGCCTTAGCCTCCCAAAGTGCTGGGATTACAGGCATGAGTCAGCACGCCTGGCCCCTACCGTGACTTTTGTGCCTCTGTGTGTGTGTGTGTGTGTGTGTGTGAGAGAGAGAGAGAGAGACTGTGGATTGTGAACTATATATTAAATGCAATGACAATAATACAAAATATGGTATATATTAAAAAGAGAAAGGCTGGGCATGGTGGCTCATGCTGTAATGCCACCACTTTGGGAGGCTGGGGCAGATGGATCACCTGAGGTCAGGAGTTTGAGACCAGCCTGGCCAACATGGTGAAACTACATCTCAGCAGTGAGCTGAGATTGTACCACTTTACTCCATCCTGGGTGCGAGACTCTGTCTCAAAAGTAAATAGAGAGAGAGAGAGAAAGAGAGAGAGAAAGAGCTACAGAGAGAACATCTTTTTGGTTTTTGGAAAATACCAAAGGTTTGTTCTTTTCTTTCAAATTGGATTAAGACCTTATAAAAGTTTCATATTGAACAAAAATCCCTGATGTATAATTAAGGGCTTGTCTTAGTCCATTTTGTGTTACCATAACAGAATATCACAGACTGGGTAATTGAGAAAGAATACACACACACACACACACACACACATATATATTACAGTGTTAGAGGTTACAGTTTTAGAGGCTAGTCAGGGAGCTGGCATCTGGTGAAGGTCTTGCAAACCAGGTGGATATCATTCCAAGTTCCTAACTCGAATTAAGTTGATAAAATTCTAGCTTTGGGTTAGGCTTTGAGCTAAGAGGTTTTGATGACGACTGCATTGCTTTGGGTGCACAATGGAGTTCTTCCTTCTATACTCTTTGCTTCATCTCCAGAATTCAGAATCTGTTTCTCATTCCAGGAAGACTGTCTACAGTCTGAAAAACATTTGCTGTGGAATGAAACATCTATTACATTTTCTTTTCTATTTCATCAAATTATTTTTCCCTCAGCAACTGGGCAACATCCTCAGCATGTGTGACCACTGGTTTAAGACAAATTACTGCAAGTGGTCACCTACTGGAAAACTGAAGGTTACCATGAAAGATGAGTGGGAAAGCTTGTGTATGGCATAATGTTAATTTATTTTACACATCACAGGATTTAGCTTCTGAGCAGTAATAGATTTTATTACTCTTATTATAATGCATATTTAGAAGCTGAAAGATAAAAGCCGATGATGCCTACTAGTATTTTGTACTTTTTTTATATGTTGTAAAAGCTGTGAATCTAAATTACATATAATGATACTAATAATGTGTTGTCCATCATGAATATACTACACACCTGACTTTCAAAGTTGTTTTAGTAATCTAGATGGTGACTTTGCACTAACTTTGTACTATCTCTGGTCCAATAACGAATTCCCTTTGTGAACAATGGAGCATAGTTATGGCATGGTGAATTAAGATTTTGCTACAGCCTGTCACTGATGCAAGAGCAAAGTTAGAGGTCACAAATGGAAATTGATAAAAATATATGATTTTAATAACACAAAATTACATCAAATGAAACAAATTAATCACAGATGCAGAGGCAAAATCATGATACAGTGATTCCCATTATTCCTAGAGGACATTCAGAAATAATAGAAATTATTGTTTTCCTTGGTTTTTTTTTTTGATAGATGTTGTTAATAATAATCGCTGCAATATTCAAACTTTTTTGAGTGTAACAGCAAGGATTAACCCTGAGATGTTAAAATATAGGGATACTCAAGGCATAAATTAAAGTTTAAAAATGGAAATACTTTTATGAAAGAGTTGTTCAACAATTTTGACTACATAAACTAGAGCATTACAGAGTAATATATGGAATTTTTTAAAATAGTAAATTAAGCAAACTGAAATACTCCATTATGAAAGCCTTGCTGGAAAAAACAAATATTGGTGTTTGACTTGAATTTCAACTTTTTTCCAGTGGAATAAAATAGATTGTTCAGGAGGTTTTTTTTTTTTTATGGAAAAGATAATTACATCTTAAAAGTAAGAGAACATGTTTGCAACTCAAAAGACCTAAGGCAGTTGAAAAAGTAGAAGCTTAAATCTGACAAAATGGAAGATTAAGTAGAAGTTTAGAATGAAAGACGTACTTCTGTTTTCATTACAGTTATTTTTCTTGCTTTATGGTACCCAGACTTAATTGATACAAATGCCAGGTTTTGTTTGTTTGTTTGCTTTCCCTTCAACATACATAATATATGGCTATCACTGGTTGAAGAGTTTTATTGTTCTCTTTGTTGTACTATCATGCCCAGTGTAGCTTTACTTTACTCAGAGAAACCTCAACTGATTTTTCAGGAATGCTTAGTCAGTGATAATACCATACGAAATTTTAATTCACTTTTGAAAACTTTCTCAAATGATCTCATGACATTTTCCCTAGTCATTTTTGGTGATTGTAGAAGAATGACCGCAAGTCAGTTCTTACAGTAGTGCCCGTTAGCATCTTCTGCTTTTGTGGATCTCAGCATAATTATGACAAACTATGTTATTACAGATTTGTAACATGACTGTCATTTAGCAAGCCACAGGGAGGAAACTTAAAATACATTTTTATAAAATATATTGAACTAAATTTTTTTGGTTGATATTACACATAGGGTAATAGCACAAATTTTTATTGGTAAAATAGTCATGCAGGTATCACTTTTGCAATTACTAGTGTATGTGTTTTCTACATAGGAGACAGATAATTGCCGAAGTGAACTAGAAGTCTTGCTTTCATGACATCTTCATTATTTGGGCTTTATATTTAACTATCCAAGAGACATCTTGAATTAGTAAATCGTACATTATTTCAGAGTAAAAGTTCTCATTCTTTAAGATAACTGTATATTCACTTTTTTGTTCCATCAACACTGATTTGCAATAAATACAGAAATGCAATAGTTCTATGTATCTACAGGATGTTTCAGGAGACATAGAGACCACAAATGTTCTGTGAGAGAAACATGCAGGACTCCCACCTAGTCATCCTTAGAGTGCTGGTTATAGTCAGCCTCTGTGGTATAGGATTATTGAGACATTCTGACCCTCAAAGCTCATTTAGGCCATATTTTCCAGCATAAACATGCAATCTAGGAACCACATACAAAATGCATTTTATTTAGTTGATTCACAAATAATATATAATTTTCTGTTCTTCTCACCTGACTTGTATGCAAGTTTAAAAATGGAAATACATGTATGCATGTACAGTTTTGAAGCAAATTGGCTATTAACAAATTGGAGTAATAAACCTTGTATAGTCAACAGTGTAGGGATGGGATATTTCTAGACACTGATGGCTATGTGAGACTATTTCTTCAGGTATTTTACATTGGCGATTACAGTAATAATAATATAATAATAACAGTGATGTTTACTACTTTGTTGAGTGTACTCTGCAAAGGATGGCATGATATTATACACTTTTCCAAGAATTATCTTCTTGAATCACCAGGAGACAGGTAGTGCTTTCTCTACTCTACAAATAGAAAATGAAACACAGACAGCTTAAGTGAATTTCCCTATGCTAACCAGCCAGAAAGTAGCACAGGTAAACCTTGAATCCTGAATCTGGATTCAGACAATGGACTGCAACTGGAGTATACTGAATGACAGTACTGTCATTTTTTTTTTTTTTTCCAGGTTACACTGCCATGTTTTCAAAGAATTGCTAATGTGTTTTAGATAGTTTTTAAAGTGCAAAATACAAAATATGACACATTTGCTGGCTAAGTGGACTGTCAGTCATAAGTGGACTTTGCAAGTACTGATAAGGAATGAGATTGCAGAGGCAATAAATGCAAATCCCATGGACATCACACAGGATACCGTATGCAGTTGCATTTCCTTCTGCTTCTTTTTAAAGATTATTTTATGGTACCAAATACTGCAGAGATAATGAAGTCAAGATATGAAGACTGGCTGACTTCCTGGCAGATTTATCCTAAAGAAAAATTGAAACTGAGATGACAGTTGATGAAATATGCAATGTGTGATATATCGGTCTTACTCTAAATTCTAGAATTACTTTTTCCATTTATTTTGTCAGCATTCAGAGCTCTCAACAAACTCAAAACTTAACCCAGGACTCTTTTTTTTTTTTTTTTTTTTGAGGCGGAGTCTCGCTCTGTCGCCCAGGCTGGAGTGCAGTGGCCGGATCTCAGCTCACTGCAAGCTCCGCCTCCCGGGTTTACGCCATTCTCCTGCCTCAGCCTCCCGAGTAGCTGGGACTACAGGCGCCCGCCACCTCGCCCGGCTAGTTTTTTGTATTTTTTTTAGTAGAGACGGGGTTTCACCGTGTTAGCCAGGATGGTCTCGATCTCCTGACCTCGTGATCCGCCCGTCTCAGCCTCCCAAAGTGCTGGGATTACAGGCTTGAGCCACCGCGCCCGGCCAACCCAGGACTCTTAAAAAATAACAGAGATGAAATGTAAGAGTACACACACACGTGCTATCGTGGGAACATCACAGCAAAGCTTCTGCATAGACATTAGAAGTAGAACACCCACCCAAAAGGCTCAAGCTGGTAGTAAGATAACAGTTTAGAGGCTTCTCTCTTATTTAACAGACTGGGCTCCCAGTTTGTCCCTCCATTTCCTTTAAGTCAACTGATATGGTTTGGCTGTGTCCCCACTCAAATCTCACCTTAAACTGTAATAATTCCATGTGTCAAGGGCAGGTGGAGATAATTGAATCATGGAGGTGGTTTCCTCCATACTGTTCTCATGATAGTGAGTAAGTCTCATGAGATCTAATGGTTTTATAACTGGATGTTCCCCCGCACAAGCTCTCTTGCGTACCACCATGTCACATATGACTTTGCTCCTCATTCGCCTTCCACCATGATTGTGAGGCCTCCCCAGCCATGTGGAACTGTGAGTCAATTAAACGTCTTTCCTTTATAAATTACCCAGTCTCGGGTATGTCCTTATTAGCAGTGTGAGAACGCTGACTAATACATGGATCACCGAGGCATTTGCCTGGGAGCTTAAAGTGTCTCACAGCCTATTCTCTTACATAGACTACTAGTTGCCACACTTGCACGTGCACACACACACACAGACACACACACTCTCTCTCTCTCTCTCGCTTCTTGACTCTTCATTCTTGCCTCATGTTACTCAGGGACAGTGGGCTGCCCTCCCAGCTCGTTGCACCCTACCTGAAATCTGTAAGTAAAAATCTTTGAACCTGTTTCCTATTGTGGTGCTATATAACCAGTTTGTGTCTTCCCTCTGAAGAATCTGAGGCCAAGTTTTCCCTAGAATGCCAGAGAGAATGCAAGGTTCAGAGACAAGGTGATGGTTATGGCATAAAGCGGGCAGAGGTTAGACAATAGCCACAAGACAATACAGTTGTCTTCCAATATACACTGTTTTCCTGTTGAGAGCCACCTGGTCATGGGTCAGACAATTAGGTGTCAGTCTGCCCAGCAGGTAAAAGAAGTATCCTGGGGAAGGCACACTGTATCCACCTATGTCCCACTCTTCTTGCTAGCCACTCAGGTGCTGGAACTTCAGTTAAGGTGGGAGCTCTTGAAACACACTATTAGTACATTTCTCAAGTACAGTAGCTAAAACGTAGGGAATTGGGGCTGTGTTTCTGTTTTTCTCATCTACTTTCTCTTCTTCTACATCTTTTTATCTTTTTTCAACTACCATTCTATTTTTCTTTATTCCTCTATTTTCGTTCTTTTCCTTGGCTGCTAGAGCATAGATTGCAGATACTGAGAACTAAATTTTGATGCATTTGAGAGACATACAGGAGCAACTGAAATAGTTCCAGCTAGAGTTTAAATCAGAAAGAAAGAAGGTGTCTTAATAGTTTTGAAGGATCCTTTGTGGCTCTTTGAACTTGAGAAAGACCTATCAAGTTAGCAGAATACAGGAAGGAAGGAGTATCAAAATTTTAATCTTGGGTGTTCCATTTAATAGTCATGTATCTTTCTCATGGACTGTTTCCTCAATACTCCATAGCAATGTCATAATTACTAAATCGAGTGATGTGTATCAATTGTCTGATTCAGTTCATGCTTCTTTAAAAACAAATCATATTTCCCTTCCCTTACCATTAAAACAAATCCAGAAGTTAGCAAGTTGTGAGGTTTAAATTTAAGTAGGTCTAGTCATCTGTAATTGTTGTTATGAGAAGAAAATGTATGTTTCTTGAGTCACTTATATATGTTTTAATAATTAGGTTAATACATCCCTCAATTGATTTCTGTTATTTTTGTTTTGTAAGGAAGAGAGTCTTTCCAAAGGAGTTTCAAAATCTAGTTTCATTGCAGAATGGGGCAATTTTCACCACTTGTTGGATCCCATGCAGTCTTGTGGCTTGGGTTATATTAATCTTTCCTTACCAGCAGGGATTTTCCCACCAGAAGAGTGCATGGTTTATTTCCCAGTATAAGGACTGGTTGATAATGTTTCTAGCTGCAACCAGAGCTGGAAATTTGGGCAGCAAAGTGTTTTATACACTTAGCCTGTCCCATTCAAGCAAGTGTGGTTAGTTACTTTTCTATATCTGAAATATCTTCTATTAAGCTAAAGTATTTCTAAATATTCTACAAATATGACTAACATGTCTTGCATATTGCATACTTTTCAGACTTAGTAAACAACAGATACATAAAATTAAAACCTTTTGAATAACTCTAGTCATACAGTATTACAATAAATCATCCAATAGCTATTGAGGAATATTGTATTGTTGTGTTAGAGTTTACATATTGGTATGGTTTGCCTCTGTGTCCCCACCCAAATCTCATCTCGAATTGTAAACCCCATAATACACATATTTTGAGGGACAGAATTGGTGGAAGGTGATTGGATCATGGGAACAGTTTCCCCCATGCTGTTCTTGTGATAGTGAGTGAATTCTTACGAAATCTGATGGCTTTATAAGTGTTCAACAGTTCCTCCTTCATGCGATCTCTCTCACTTTCCACGAGAAAGGCCATGCCTGCTTCCCCTTCTGCAATGATTGTAAGTTTCCTGAGGCCTCTCCAGCCATGCAGAACTGTAAATCAATTAAATCTCTTTTTAAAATAAATTACCCAGTCTCAGGCAGTTCTTTATAGCAGTATGAGAACAAACTGATATACATATCAACTTTAAATAATCACTAACCTCATCCCTGTAAGCTACAGTTCCATCAGCCATTGTTTGTTGCTATCTACGTATTTTAATTTATAGTTTTAATGGAATGAAATTAAAAAGTAGAATATTATTGAGACATTAAAATAGTGTATAATGGCCAATAAGTAATGGCATGGAAAATATCTTTGATTTAAAGTGATAACGTAGAAAGAATACATTTTTATAAATGTACAGCATTTACTATGAAAGATGTATACACAGGTAAAAACTCAGAATTTTAAAATGCTAATATAAGTATTTAATGCGTGGAAATTTAGTCTACTGGTACTATTCAAAATATATTTAGCATTTTCTTTAATGTGTTTACTTTGTTTCAAAAATAGAATATACCAAATTTGAGGAATTTCTTACATTTCTGTGTATTTGATCTGAAAATAGTGAATTTTGCTTGTAGACCTGTCTATAAATTAGGGCATAGGCTTTGAATGAGAGCCCAAAGGATTTCCATTGAGGTGGGTGCATGGATTTAAGGTAATATATTTCAAGTCCAGAATTTTTGTTGTCAGAACATTTTTAATTTATATTTGGTTACCAAGCTGGAGTCTGGATAAGTGAACTTTTAGGCAAATTGCATTCAATTTCTGTTCTCAGATGTTTCTTAACATGATGATTAGAATAACAGTAATAGAAAAGTAAGATGCATTAGGAAGTAATGACACAAATTCACTTGGGCTTATTAGGAGGGTCTCTCAGTACATGATTTTCCATATATGTTTCCAAATAAAGTCATACCTAAGGCTCTGTGGGTCAGGATTCCAGTGTATCTTCTTTGGGCACACAATTAAATCGATAATACTTTAGAAAGTAAATGACATAGTAAGTGGAAATTTAAAAAATACTTATATTTTGTTTACTGCAAAATTGAGATGAACCAAAAATGAAGTGAGAGTTTCAACACGTATGGTTTAGATTATAGCAGACAACACTACCACCACCCTCATAAAGAAGTACCTTCCAGTGCTAATAATATAATGATGGAGGAAGGGGGGAACTACGTTCAAGGAAAAACAACACATTGTAGGAAGATCTGAGACAAGTGTAAAATGGTTTAGACCATAGGCAAAGAATGAAGACAGGAGGGGAAGAACTTTGTATGCCACAAAGTATTAGACAGCCTGTGGGCATAAGATCATCTAGCCCATTGTTGTTCTAGTACTTTTCTGTGTGATATTGGAATTTTCTAGTTTTGTCAGCACTGTTTCCAGGAGACAGAAAAGTGGCCAAAACTCATTTTTCTGATGACTATGTAAGTTGTCTTGGGATCAGTGTGGTTGTAAACTTTGGCTTGGACCAGTTTTCCTGGCATTATTATTTCCGGTTTGCCAGGGTTTTCTAGGCCTATCCAAAGGGCATTAAGAGTATTCAGTAGAACTATGATTCAGTAAACACAGTTCAGTGGAACTTCAATTGGTGTATCAGCTAAAAATAAATTAGGATTTATAAAGATGTAAATATTTTTAACGTTTTTTATATAACATCTTATATTTCAACACTGGAGACACTGATTATGTTTATGAAGACTTTTTTTATTGTACTTTAAGTT
>NW_012103065.1:596980-627079 GCF_000951045.1 Mandrillus leucophaeus
AGTTTACAGTCCCACCAACAGTGTAAAAGTGTTCCTATTTCTCCACATCCTCTCCATCACCTGTTGTTTCCTGACTTTTTAATGATCACCATTCTAACTAGCATGAGATGGTATCTCATTGCAGTTTTGATTTGCATTTCTCTAATAACCAGTGGTGATGAGCATTTTTTCATGTGTCTGTTGGCTGTATAAATGTCTTCTTTTGAGAAGTGTCTGTTCATATCCTTCGCCCACTGTTCGATGGGGTTGTTTGTATTTTTCTTGTAAGTTTTTGTATGAGTTCTTTGTAGATTCTGAATATTAGCCCTTTGTCAGATGAGTAAATTGCAAACATTTTCTCCCATTCTGTAGGTTGCCTGTTGACTCTGATGGTAGTTTCTTTTGCTGTGCAGAAGTTCTTTAGTTTAATTAGATCCCATTTGTCAATTTTGGCTTTCGTTGTCATTGCTTTTGGTGTCTTAGACATGAAGTCCTTGCCCATGCCCATGTCCTGAATGGTATTGCCTAGGTTTTCTTCTAGGGTTTTTATGGTTTTAGGTCTAACATTTAAGTCTTTAATCCATCTTGAATTAATTTTTGTATAAGGTGTAAGGAAGGGATTCAGTTTCAGCTTTCTACATATGGCTAGCCGGTTTTCCCAGCAACATTTATTAAGTAGGGAATCCTTTCCCCATTTCTTGTTTTTGTCAGGTTTGTCAAAGATCAGATGGCTGTAGATGTGTGGTATTATTTATGAGGGCTCTGTTCTGTTCCATTGGTCTATATCTCTGTTTTGGTGCCAGTACCATGCTGTTTTGGTTACTGTACCCTTGTAGTGTAGTTTGAAGTCAGGTAGCATGATGCCTCCAGCTTTGTTCTTTTGCCTTAGGATTGTCTTGGCAATGCAGACTCTTTTTTGGTTCCATATGAACTTTAAAGTATTTTTTTCCAATTCCATGAAGAAAGTCATTGGTAGCTTAGTGGGGATGGCATTGAATCTATAAATTACCTTGGGCAGTATGGCCATTTTCACGATACTGATTCTTCCTATCCATGGGCATGGAATGTTCTTCCCTTTGTTTGTGTCCTCTTTTATTTCATTGAGCAGTGGTTTGTATTTCTCCTTGAAGAGGTCCTTCACATCCCTTGTAAGTTGTATGCCTAGGTATTTTATTCTCTTTGTAGCAATTATGAATGGGAGTTCACTCATGATTTGGCTCTGTGTTTGTCTGTTATTGGTGTATAGGAATGCCTGTAATTTTTGCACATTGATTTTGTTTACTGAGACTTCGCTGAAGTTGCTTATCGCTTAAGGAGATTTTTGGGCTGAGATTATGGGATTTTCTAAATATACAATCATGTCATCTATAAACAGGGACAATTTGACTCCCTCTTTTCCTAATTGAATACCCTTTATTTCTTTCTCTTGCCTGATTGCCCTGGCCAGAACTTCCAACACTATGTTGAGTAGGAGTGTTGAGAGAGGGCATCTCTGTCTTTTGCCAGTTTTCAAAGGGAATGCTTCCAGTTTTTGCCCATTCAGTATGATATTGGCTGTGGGTTTGTCATAAATAGCTCTTATTATTTTGAGATACATCCCATCAATACCTCATTTATTGAGAGTTTTTAGCATGAAGGGCTGTTGAATTTTGTCAAAGACCTTTTCTGTATCTATTGAGATAATAACGTGGGTTTTGTCTTTAGTTCTGTTTATATGCTGGATTACGTTTATTGATTTGTGTATGTTGAACCAGCCGTGGCTCTGAAATTGAGGCAATAGCCTAGCAACCAAAAAGAGTCCAGAACCAGATGGAGTCACAGCCAAATTCTACCAGAGGTACAAGGAGGAGCTAGTACCATTCCTTCTGAAACTATTCCAATCAATAGAACAAGAGGGAATCCTCCCTAACTCATTTTATGAGGCCAGCATCATCCTGATATGAAAGCCTGGCAGAGACACAACAAAAAAAGAGAATTTTAGACCAATATTCCTGATGAACATCAATGCAAAAGTCCTCAATAAAATACTGGCACACCGAATCCAACAGCACATCAAAAAGCTTATCCACCACGATCAAGTGGGCTTCATCCCTGGGATGCAAGGCTGGTTCAACATATGAAGACTTTAATCTGACTAAGAAGCATAAAAGTATCTGGTAGAATAATCGAATGTCACAGGCTAAATAAAAACGTGCAAATACATCAGTAGGAAACTTCTCTTCTTATAAATTTTATTTAATGTTTTATAGATGATCAACTCCTAAGCTCTAATATTTTTGCCTGTATTATTGAGAAGTAAAAACATGGTAGTCTGCCATGCTAGAAAGAGTTTTAACATATAATGTGTGAATAATGTAGATATTATTAAACATAGAATTTTATAAGAAAATATTTATGTACCAAACTTAAAAGGTTGTGTAGCATTTTTACCTTAAAATACTGATTGCCACCTCTTTTTGTAGATCTTTCCTTTCTCTTCTGTCATCCCACAAACATATATTCTTAGTATTAACAGTTAAAGACACTGAATCAAAAATGTTTATTTTTTTCCAGCTTTTTTTTTTTGAGAGAGAGAATTGCTCTGTCTCTCAGGGTAAAGTCTGGTGGTGTAACCAGAGCTCACAATAACCCTAAACTCCTGGAGTCAAGAGATCCTCCTGCCTCAGCCTCCCGAGCAGCTAGGACTACAGGAATGTGCCACCGTGCCTGGCTAATTTTAAAAATGTTTTGCGGAGACAGGGTCTTGCTATGTTGCCCAGGTTGTTCTCAAACTCCTTGGGTCAAGCAGTCTTCTCGCCTCAGCCTCCTAAATTGCTGGGATTACAAGTGCGAGCCACTGTCGATGGCCCTTTCCAGTTTTACTGAGGTATAATTGGTGTATGAAAACTGCATATAACTAATGTATACAATTTGGTGAGTTTGGACACATATATATGTACAGTCGTGTTACAGTCACAATAGTTGAGGTAATAAACATACTTGTTACCTCCAAAAGTTTCCTTTTATTCCTTTTTTGTGTTTTTTGGTTGTTGTTTTTTGTTTTGTGGCAAGAACATTTAGCATGAGATCTACCCTCTTAAAAAAACACTTTTTTTCAGTACTAGTTCAATTTATATAATACCTGATTTTTAAGTATAGGCACTATGTGACACAGTAGGTCTCTGGAATTTTCTCTTGTATAGTGTGTCATTACACCAATTGAACAACTCCCCGTATTTCCACCTAACGCCATCTCCTAGTGTCCACCATTCTGTTGTCTAACTTATGTGTATTTGGCTAGATGCCTCATGTAAGAGCAGCCATGAAGTATCTGTCTTTCTTTGACTGACTTACTTTTAGCATAACTTCTTTCAGGTTTCTCCATGTTCTTTCAAAATGTCACCTTAAATTAAAAAATAATTATTACTAAAACACCAATTACAGAAAAAGAAACTTAATATATCAAATTCCTGCCAAAATTATTTTAAAATCACCCTTTCCAGAGGCAAAGCTTGTTCAGAATCATCCATTGGGGAATATTTTCTTACAAAATGTAACTTCGAAAGATCCAGCCTAAAATCATCTATTTTAAACAGTATTTCAACATATTTTAATGAAGCCCTATGAATTATGAAAATAGCCTTCTAATAATACTAATAATATACCTGAATAAGACCTTGTAACTTGTTGCTTGCTAAACAACTTGTTTTCAGACGCTTCACAATTGATATTTGATATAGGTGAAGCAGGAATCATCTTGAGAAAATAGCACTGAGCAGTAATGCCCTGAAACACAGCATTTGTTGTCTCCAAGCCACTGTTAAAGTCAGGACTGGAATAGAGAAAAACCCAGTGTATCATGAAAACTGAGGTTTGGTTCTATGTAATTTTCAGCCTGCTTTTGAGTTTATTTTGTTTCACCTGAGCTTTCTGGCCCTCAGATCTGCCCCTGACCTTTACCACCTCCTCATCATCCACTCTGGTCTGCACCCTCTTGACCACGTCTAAGGCTGCTTTGGGGCTGGATGTCTGCTTCAGGGTTAGGAAATGGACACATCTACAGAATCTCTCATGACAACACACTCAGCCTGACCAAGTAATTTTCTGGGCAATTTTATACTTTTATAAGCATGAAAGATGTTTTGATTCCAAAACATTCTGTCCTGTTCTCTAATCATTTTAGTCTTTTAAAGCTTATTGTCTTGGAATAGTTACGATGTTTTGCTCATCAATTTCTTTGTAGCCCAACAATTTATAACAATATTTCTAAATTTCCAGAAAAATGCTATGCATTCTTTCTTTTCTGCAGTTCCTCATCATTGTCATAGAGCCTGTGTTAGGGAATTTAGTCAGAGACTGTCACATGGGATTTACTTTAGAATCACCTGGGAAACTTTCAAAAATTCCAGAGGCCTGGTATCACTCCCAGAAATATGATGTAATGGGTCAGCACGGACTTAGACATCAATAATTTTTAAAGATCCCAGGTGATTCCACCATGCAGACAGAGATGAGAAACACAGAATTAGATCATTTCCAGGAGCCACAGAAAAAATGTAAACTCTTCTTCCATTCTTTATCCTTTCAACAAGTTATATTACTAAATATTGACAAACCAAACTCACTATGAATGTATACTTACAGAGTTGTGGCTCCTGATTCTATTTAAGGATGTTAAAGTAAAAGCAGTTAGAATATGGAATTTTTTTCACTTGACTATACTAAAGAAATATTGGTGAGAAATGTTTTGGCTCATTTTTTGTTCTTTCTACATTTTGTTTTGTAAAAATTTAAATATTTAGTCATGCTATTCAGTTCTTTACCCATTTTAAGTCTTTTAGTAAGATTTTAAACATACAGATACTACATATTATATATTAGGTTTATTTTAACATTTAACAGAGATTTGTGACTATTATGAGTATGAATATGTAATAAATTATTACAAATTCTAATCAGTTACACTGATGTAATATAGAGTTATTTTCAAGTGTTGATCTTGTACCCAGTTATCTTATGCAATAATCTATACTTTCAGTGAGCTCTAGTTTATGTCTTGTAAGATAATATTATAAAATGACAACTTTGTAACCCTTCCAGTCACTGATTTCCGATATTTAGATCTCCTTTTAATTTTAATTTTAATTTTTCTTCAAAACTGTCTGAGACTTGGAGTATATTTTAAATAAGTATGGTGATAATGAATGGAGAGGTTATTGTTTGTAACTATTCATCTGTTCCCTCTTTTATTTTATTTTATTTATTTACTTGTAATTTCTTTTTTTTTTGTTTTGTTTTGTTTGAGACAAGGTCTCACTCTTTTGCCCAGACTAGAGTGTGGTGATGCAGTCATGGCTTAATGCAACCTCCACTTCCTGTGCTTAACTGCTCCTCCCAAGCATGCCCCATCATACTTGGCTAACTCTTTTTTTTTTTTTTTTGGAAAGGTGGGGTTTTGCCACATTGCTTAGGTTGGTCTCCAATTCCTGAGCCTGAACTCAAGCAATCCGCCCACCTCGGCCTCCCGAAGTGTTGAGATTACAGGCATGAGCCACTGAGCCTTGCGTGTTTCCTCTTTTAATCAATGACTTGATTTTTGAAATGAGCAATTCAAAATTCTCCAAATATCTCATCTGCATTAAGGGCAGCTGACCTAAACTCCACTTTGAAGTTTTAAATTTTATTGTTCAAGAGTAATAATGACTGGATCAATGATACAGGCCTCAGCCAGTCATCATACGGCATTACCCTTAGGCAAAATGAAGGATATAAATTGAATATATGAACTAAGATGAGGCTAAGAGACATGGACAATGACTTGCTGGAGGATTTTGGAAATGAAGTTTCTTCTCTCTTAAAAGAGATCCACCAAAAGAGATAAGTTTCCTTCTTCCTGATGTGGGACTCAGATGTCTGACATTATACTATAACCACTTCTCCATCATGAAAAAAAATTGAGGCTGGCAGTGAAGCAAGCACAGAGTGAATTTGAATAGATTATATTGGACAGAATTACCAAAAAACAGAGATAGGGTGACTAGATTAAGTCAATCTTGAAGGCTGAGTTATATCTGGTCTTCTAGTTTTGTGAGCCAAAAACTTTTCTTAACATATGAGAAAGTTTATAAAGTAGAATGTCAATGACAACAGAAGGTAAAAAGCCTAAAGTAATGGTCTTGCTTGTAGCAAAAATCTAGGCATTGGTAAGGTTTAGAAATTTATAAAGGACATCAAATAGGGCAATAGGTCTTAAGAATTTAGATATAATCACTCAAATAAAAAATTGCCTCACAATTCCAACTTTCAAGTTATCAGAAAAGCAATAATAACAAAAAGGTAACTAATGAAAGGCAGGTAGGGAGGGGGAAAATAAACAGTAACAATATGCAGTAATAGAAAAATGCAAATTAACCTTCTTTCACACTTTTGTAAAAATAAATTAGCTTAAAACTCAGTGGCTTGAACAGAGTCTGAAGAACTGAAAATACATCTACTACTACTTTGTAAAAATACAAAAGTTGTTTCTGGAGTGTAAAGATAATGGGTCATTTTTCTTGAGATAGTGAGGGTTTATTGCTTGGCTTTCTTGCATGATGTATTAGTATCATACTTACATTTTCATGCATACTTATCTAGTTACAATATATAATAACAAGAAATGCGATTTTTCATTTTGAGATGGGCATATTTTTAACTGTGTACTTTTTAGAGAAAAACCATTATTTTTTTCATACATTTTCATAGTCATTTCACACTCAATAACAGAAAGAAGTAAATAAAACACTTAACATTTTAAAGTACTTTTCGTATTATTCTGTGTCATTAGAAATGAAAAAAAGTCTTTTCCATTACACTGATCTTCATCTTCCTGTTCTGTATTCTGCTATGAGTGCTCTGTTTTTCAATAAAGTGTATGTGTTAAACAACAAATACATGTTCCCCTGCCTTGTTATAGATTATATTACAGTTTAAATGTGTTACATGTTTAATATTTTATGTTTATTATATGTAATATATGATCTATTTAGACATATACTACACATATAATAATGATATTATTTGACTAAATAGAAAAGCAAATTGTAGTATCATTCTTACTCAGGAATCTAAACATGCTGTCCTGGGAATGTCTTTTCAGAGTAGGTGACATTAGAGCAGAGAATTTAATATATTGAGGACATGGGCAAGACTACCATCAATATATATGCTTAATTTGGTGCAAAGTCTCCCTTACTATAATTCAAGCTCTGCGAGGTCAGATTATATTTATCTTTTATGCTACTCAGTAGTCAGTGCCTAGCAAAGTGATTGGCTCTTGGTAAGTACCTATGATGGCTAATTTTATGCATAACTTGACCGGTCTAAGAAATGTCCAGGTAGCTGGCAAAACATTATTTCTGAATGTGTCTGTGAAGTGTTTCCAGAAATGATTAGCATGTTAAAAAAATTTCACTTTTATTTTAAATCCAGAGGGTACATGTGCAGGTCTGTTACATGGGTGTATTGCATGATGCTGAGGTTTGGAGTACAGATCCTGCCACCCGGGTAGTGAGCATGGTATCCAATAGGTAGCATTTCAATCAACACACCTTCCTCCCCTCCCACCTCTAGTAGTCCAGAGTGTCTGTTGTTCTCATCTTTATGTCCATGAGTACCTAATGTTTAGCTCCCACTTATAAGTGAAAATATATGATATTTCCTTTTCTGTTTCTGTATTAGTTCACTTAGGATTGTGGCCTCTACCTGCATCTGTGTTACTGCAAAAGATGTTGTGTCATTCATTTTTATGACTGCATAATATTCCATGTTGTATATGTACCACATTTTCTTTATCCAATCTAATGCTGATGGGCACCTAGATTATGTCATGTCTTTGCCATTGTGAATAGTGCTGCAATGAACATTATGAGTGCCTGTGTCTTTATGGTGGAACTATTTATTTTCTTTTGGGTATAACCTAGTAATGGAATTGCTGGGTTCAATGGTAGCTCTGTTTTCTTTTAAGTTCTTTGAGAAATCTCCAAACTGCTTTCCACAGTTGTTGAACTAATTTACATTCCAACCAACTGTGTATAAATGTTGCCTTTTCTCTGCAGCTTCACCAGCATCTGCTACTATTGGAGTTTGTAATAGCCGTTCTGACTAGTGTGAGATGGTATGTCATTGTGGTTTTTATTTATATTTTTCTGATGATTAGTGATGATGAGCATTTTTTCATTGGTTTGCTGGCCACTAGTATGTCTTCTGTATTAGTCCATTCTCACACTGCTAATGAAGACATACCTGAGACTGGGTAATTTATTTAAAAAAAAAAAAAAGATTTAATTGATGCACAGTTCCTCACATTGAGACCTCACAATCATGGAGGAAGGTGAAGGAGGAGCAAAGCCGTGCCTTATCTGGTGGCAGGCAAGAGAGTATGCGCACTGGAACTCTCCTGTATAAAACCATCAGATCTTGTGAGACTTATTCACCACCCTGAGAACAGCATGGAAGAAAGCCTGCTCCCACTATTCAATTACCTCCCACTGCATCCCTCCCACATCACATGGGGATGCTACAATTTATGGTGAGATTTGGGTGGCAATACAGAGCCAAGCCATATCATCTTCTCTCAATGTATAGAAAAATCAATAAATATGATACACCACATAAACGGAATTAAAAACAAAACAAATATGATCATTTCAATAGACACGAGAAAAGCTTCTGATAAAATCCAACATGTCTTCATGATGAAAACCCTTAACAGATTAGAGGCATTGGAGGAACATACCTCAAAATAATGAGCCATCTGTGACAAATCCACAGCCAACATCATACTGAATAGGCAAAGCTGGAACAATTCCCCTTGAGAACTGTAATAAGACAAGGATGCCCATTCTCATCACTCCTATTCAATATAGTATTGGAAGTCATAGCCAGAGCAATCAGGCAAGAGAAAAAAAATAAAAGACAACCAAACAGGAAAAGAAGTTATCAAACTATCTTCACTGACAATGTGATTATATAACTGGAAAACCCTAAGACTTTGCCAAAAGACTCCTGAAACTAATAAATGACTTTAGTGAAGTTTCACAAAACAAAATCAATGTACAAAAGTCAGTCGCACTTCTGCAAGCAAATAACGTTGAAGCTGAGAGCCAAATCAAGAACACAACTCCTTTTACAGTAGCCACATAAAAAACTGAAATACGTATGAATACAGCTAACCAAGAAGGGGAAATATCTCTTTGAAGAGAACTACAAAACACTGCTGAAATAAATCAGAGATGAGACAAGTAAATAAAAAAACAATCCATGTTCATGGATTGGAAAAACTAATGTTGTCACTGCCCAAAGCAACTTACAGATTCAGTGCTATTCCTATCAAACTACCAATATCATTTTTGACAGAATTAGAAAAACTATTCTAAAATTAACAGGGAACCAAAAAAGGGCCTAAATAGCTAAAGCAATCCTCAGCAAAAGAACAAAGCCAGAGACATCACATTACCTACTTCAAAGTTACTTTAAGGATGCAGTAACCAAATCAGCATGACACTTTGACCAACGGAACAGACACTTTGACCAACGGAACAGAATAGAGAACCCAGAAATAAAGGCCCATACCTACATCCATCTGACCATCAATAAAGCCAACAGTACCAAGCAATGGGGAAAGGACTTTCTATCTAATAAATGGTGCTGAGATAACTGGCTAACCACATGCAGAAGAATGAACTGGGCCCCTCTCTTACACCATATAAAAAAATTAACTCAATGTTGATTAATGATTTAAGTGTAACATCTCAAACTATAAAAATCCTAGAAGAAAACCTAGGAAATACCCTTTTTGACATCAGCTGTGGCAAATAATTTTTGGCTAAGTCCCCTAAAGCAATTGCAATAAAAGCAAAACGGACAAGTGGGAATTTAATTAAATGAAAGACCTTCTGCACAGCAAAAGAAGCTATCAGCAGAGTAAACAGACAACCTACAGAAAATACTTGCAAACTATGCATTCAACAAATGTCTGATGTCCAGAATCTATAAAAAACTTAATAAGTAAAAGACAAATAACCCCATTAAAAAATGGGCAAATGACATGCACAGACACTTCTCAAAGGATTAGCATTTGAGTCAGCAGACTGAGTAGAGAAGATCTGCCCTCACCAGCATGGGTGGGCGTCGTCCAGTCTGTAGAGAGACTCAGTAGAACAGAAAGGAAGATGAAGGGCACATTCTCTCTTTGTCTTCTTGACTGGGGCATCCATCTTCTCCTCCTGTTAGACACTGGAGCCCTTTTTCTTGGGCCTTCAGACTAAAATTTATACCAGTGACTGTCCTCCTCAGGTTTTTCGCCTTGGACTGAATTATACCACCAATTTGCCTTGGGTCTCCAGTGAGAAAGTGCTATCCAAATAGCATAAAACGGGACTTCTCAGACTTCATAATCATGCAAGCCAATTATAAATTTTCATATATATATTCTGTTAGTGCTGTTGCTCTGGAGAACCCTGACTAATATGGCACTCCATAAATATATGTCAAATAAGTGAATGAATACCTGAAATAAATATAGTTTGGCTCTATCCTCAGTATAATTACAATATTCCATTTGGCCCAGATATGTAGATTTCTTTACAACAACAAAAAATGAAGTGTTGAAAATGAACGTTAACAATTTGGATGGTATTTCTCGGAGAAATTCTGAAGAATTCTATGCACAGAAATAATAAAGACTTACAGATGTCACCGCAAATGATATTGCCACCTCTCTGACTCTGGAAGTGATCCCAGAGAGTGTGCACTCCTCTGTGGCCTCCATAATACTCTATGGACTTGGAAGCCCCTATTGTGGCATGAATATGACAGTTACGGCCAAGGGATGCTTAGGGTTTGATTCAAGGCTGTTAAGAGCAAGGAAGAAATGATAAAGTGTTGCTGTCCGTCTACCATGTCCCAGGGCAGCATAAGTGACACTAGAGAATGGAGAAAGTGAAATAATTATTGCCCACAAAAATGTAGTCTTTCTTAGTTTGGAGAGAAACTTATAATTCTAATAAGATTTCCAGTAGAACGGTCATATTGCCAATTCCCAGTTTCTACTTTTTCTAAGAGGAATAAGGCTACAAGAGCCACACATAGGTAGAACAAAGCATCCTGAATTGTATTCTATTAGCCTTTCCCAAACTTGATTATTTGTTTTTCTATGTTTACTTGTCATTTGTGACAAGTAAAAGTCAGCTTTTGCATGGTATCTAAATAACAACCCCATTCCTCACCCATCATATATGTTAGAATCCAGTTTCTCACAAAGGGAATTGGTCTATGTGTTGTTGAATCACTGTATCTGTGGGGAAAAGGAGTGGTCAGAACTTCCTGATTCTCCACTTTGCTGATATCCAGCATTATTTTTAAAATAATGCCAATGATGTCACTCATTATGTGACTCGGTAATGTGAGAAGCATACACTTATTTTCACACAGGACTGTTGTGACTGTGAATTAATATTCTCTGTTTGTAAACAACAGAAGTGAACTCTTACTAACCACCAGGAAAAACAAGAACAAAGCAGCCCTTCAGATTTAGATTTTGTGAACTAGTAAACAATCTTTTTAAGGCACAGTCATTGTGGGAGAATCATTAGCACCAATTGTGGTGCTTGGCACAAGATCCAAATTGAAGGGGAACTTCACTTTCTAGCTTAGGTTATTCTTCCTTCTTAATTGATAGTTTTGCAAATTCTTAATTGACAGTTTACTAAGACTTCTTATAATGGAAGAGGTAATTCTAAAAGAAAAAGAGAGTACTTTTAGCAAGAGAAGGAGAAACACTCTGTGGGCAAAAATATTGGTTTCCCACTAAAAATCTTATATGATCTTTTTTAAGTTTTCAAATGGTGATATCGTCACTTGATTCTTTCCAAACTTGTTCACCTTTCTTACTCCAAAATCTTTGGTGCATTTCGGTAGCTAATAGAATACATTTAAAGTTTATTAGCATTATATTTGAGGATTTTGTTAATCTGAATTCAACTTGTACTTTCCGCTTCTTATCTCTTTCCTGTTTGACTTCCCTCTTCACCAATGCACTCCTACCACTATCCATACTGGTCACATAGGCTTATTCTAAATTTTCCAAATGTATAAGTCACTCGTAGAACTTTATACACGCTTGCCATTTGCTTGGAATGCATTTACATCTCTCTGTCTCTTTCTCTCTGTGTTTGTCTGTCTCTCTTTCTTTCTCTCTGTCTCTCTCTCTTTCTCTTCCGCCCACTATCTCCTCACCCCAACAACTCGCCCAACTCAGACAGTTTAGAAGATTATCATTTCAAGGAAGAAGGAACCTAGAGAAGTAAAGTTATCTGACAAACACTCCAACATAGATGCTTAAGGGCCCACCACAACATTCTGTGTAAGCTTTGTCCACCTTGTGTGCTATCATCTTCAGTAATGGAAAATTTACTGCTTCTTGATGTAGCCCATTTGACATTGTGATAAAGTTGACTCTTGGAAACCTCTGAATAGACAAGGCTGGAAAAACACAACTCATTCTATAAGGTCTACCTCATGTGTTAAGTCTTCTATGAAACCTATTCTGATATCCAGAATAAAAGTAGTCACCCATATGTGCTCCCAAAGTTCTAATATTATTATATTATACTACTATTATATATAATATATAATATATATTCTGTATATATTATATACATATATAATATAATATATAGCATTATGTATATAATATATAATATGTAATATATAATATATATTATATATACATGTATAATATATATATTTATATATTTTTTTGAGATGGAATCTCTCTCTGCTGCCAGGCTGGAGTGCAGTGGCATGATCTCGGCTCACTGCAACCTCTGAATCCCTGGTTCAGGCAATTCTGCTGCCTCAGCCACCTGAGTAGCTGAGATTACAGGCATGCACCACCAGATCCAGCTAATTTTTGTATTTTTAGTAGAGACGGAGTTTCACCATGTTGACCAGGATGGTCTCGATCTCCTGACCTCGTGATGAGCCTGCCTCAGCCTCCCAAAGTGCTGGAATTACAGGCGTGAGCCATTGCACCCAGCCTTATATTATTATGTTATACTAATGTCCATTAGTATTTATTCATACTAATAATATTCCACATATTAACATCTATTACAATTACTTTTGCTTGCCTTTACTTCCAAGTTTGATTTTGATTTTCTTACAGATAGGTACTATGTATATAATATATATTTTGACTTTCTAGTGCAAACCAGTGGAACCAATCCCCCCCAACCCTGGATACCAAGGGACGATTGTAAACTATCTGATTCATTTCCCTATTAGAGGAGAACGATAATCTTTTTGACCAATGATGTTTTCTCCTAAGAGCTTCTTAGAGTTTGAGGTTATACAAAGTCAGGAGTACTAACATCACTGACATAGTACCTTAGTTATTTGCAAGACATCATTCAGAAGCAGTGCTAAAATATATATATGTATTTTAGATTTTTAATGTTAACATTTTTCATTCACTGGTGTATAGTAACAAAAATAGAGTATACTTGTCTGCTTAAATATAGGCCTTTTACACTGCATTACTCTAAAATTCAAATTCCTTTCCTTGACCACTACTCCTATTTCTTCTGTCTTGTTCCAACTTATTTCTATTATTACTTTTTCAACACGCATCTAGTAAATCAAATAGTGGTAGAGATTGTGGATGACATTTTAAAAAGGCAAAGGAAAACTTACTAATTAACAATAATTATCATAATTTTATAATCAACAACTACCTTTCATATTTTCTTTGAAAAAAGTGAAATGTAAAAGTGTTCTCACAGAATCAAGTAGACAAGTAAAACGTTATTGGAGGGGACATTTGGGAGTACACAGGATAGTTTAAGAAAACTTGAAAATTGTGAAAAACAAAAGTATAGCAGGAAATAGGGGCTCCTAAACCCACCTATCCCTGTGAAATGAAATGCTTGCCTTAACTTTTTTCTCAGATTAAACAGCCCTCAAATAGACTTCCTCTAAAACTGTCTTTCTCCAGGATCACTACGTACCTACCCTATCTGTGACTAACTGGAAGGGTTGTTTATTTCCCCTGTTCCTACTACTCAGCAACAAACACAGACTATTCAACTACAAAACATAAGGTCATAAATAATGTAAGGATGTAGCTACGCATTAAGAAGATTGATTTTCCCAGGGGACATTAAGAAAACAGCTTATTAGTACATAGTCCCGACTCATTTGTATGTATTTATTTATCTCTATTTTTATAATAAGAATAATAAATCTTCAAGGTGAACAAAGTCAAACAGTACAAATATATCACAGAGTAAACATTCATTAATATTGATAATGATCTCTGAAAATTGCATTCTATGTTATCTTAATGATAACTTAGAATCTTTGAGAAAAGTTTATGCCCTTTGTAATAAGGCAGAAAAATATACAGCAAATACATGCTCTTTAATAAATATGTACTAATACCTGGAAAAGTTACGTGTGTGTGTCTGTGTGTAAATTTGTTTCCTGAAATTGCCAGATAAATGAATCATTCATTAATCAGGAAATATAGTCAAATAATCAAGAATGTGTATTTTTACATGAATTTACCTTATGAAGATAATACCCAATCTTGATGAGGAAAATATGAAATAGGCATATTCATATTTTTTAAAAATGAGAATATGTAAGGGTGACCTAGAAAATATACTATAGAAATTTGTCCTAAGAAAATAATTTATCTTAACAAATTTATCCCGAGAAAATGCTCAAACACTTATGTATAACCATTTCATTTAGTATTATTTTTACTAGCAGAAATTTGAAACTTGCTAAACTTCAAAAGTGGGCATTGATCAAAAACTATAGCTAATTCATTTAATAAACTACAGATTCATTAAAAATTATAATGCCATAAGTTTATAATAGAAAATATTAAATTAAAAAACACAACTACTTTTATAGTTTGTTTCTTTATTTCATTATTTTTCTGAATTTGCTAATTTTTATTTACAAATCATATATCAAAATAATCCGTTATCAAATAAAAATATCGATAATGTTTATGGCATGTACAGTTCCCCAACATCTTGCCCATTCCCTTGAGTACTATATTGAACTTATGTTGTAATAGCAAAGAGAGCACACTGGTATCTACAAAACAGAAATATAAAAGATTTTTGTAATTTGTATGCAAGATTTAGTAGATTAGGCTCCCACAGGGAAGAAATCCAGGAGGCACCATTCCTATTAGTCAATGTGAAAAATTCCCATTGAGTTTATACAGTACACAATCTGCATGGCTAGATGAGGAAGCCTTGGTAGGAGACCAAGGAATGATGAAAAAGAGAAGGATCCAGGAGATTTCTTGCTATCAGTAACAGAAGGGATGGTTGTTATTCCAAGTCAGAATTCAGTAAATGGCCTGGAGGCCATAAAAAAGGATTTTCTGGAACACAGTCATACTCACTCGTTTTACTATTATCTATTGCTGATTTTATGCTATAACAAAAGAGCTGAGTATTTTTGAGGATATAGTCCACAAAGATGAAAATCTTTACTATACTACTCTATACAGGAAAGGTTTGCCAACCTCTGCTGAAGTACACTGCAATCGTGAAAAAAATCAAGTAATAAAACCAAACAAGTAAATAAAAAACCTCAGAGGGTATAGTGGATATTACTATTGTCCATAAATATTTCCGATTCTCTTTTCCTTTCAGGCATATAGGAGTATTGCTCTTTTTTGACTCCCTTAACTTTAAGCAATCCCATAGGTCTTCCTTTGGCAATAAAATGTGAGCAGAGGTACCATGAATCACTTCCTTATTGAAGTATTAAAGTGAATATATGTGACTTTTCATGCTGTGCCTTATCTTGCTGCTGTGGTTATCGAAGCTCTGATGATATGGTGGTGTAACCTGGGATACTGAACTCCATCATGTAGTTCAGTTGTCCTGGAGAATTGCCTAAACCCAACAGAAATTGTGTGAAAGAGAAATAAATCTTCAGTGCAATAAGTATTGAGATTTGGGGGCTGTTTATTACCATAATATTTACCCAACCTATCATGACTGACAAAGAGAACAACTTTTTTTTTTTTTTAATAATGTATTGGTAGCCAGTAGATTCACAGTGAAAAAAAAATATAGCAAGTTAAAAAATAACAGAAAGCCATTTCTTCAACTGCCTGCAGAGCATGAACACGATAGCTATAGCATTCCTCAAAAGAAGTATTTATGACTGCGGTCTTAAATCGAATTTTAATAACTAGGAAAGTATATATATTCTTACTAATATGCCCATATCTACATATTTTAAGTGGTAAACACTGTAGAATTCAAACAGTTTGTCAAAGAATTATAGTCATAAGAAGAACATTTTAATGAAATTAATAGAATAAGAAATAAAAATTGATATAATGCAATTTTAATTATCAAAAATATATTATGACATCAGTTTTAAAAAAATCTTACATTTCATAAACCTATGATTTTATTTTTAAGCGTTACCATCTATGGTACAGTGAAATAGCAAATTGACTGAAGCCAGTAGTCCATTATTTTAACAATTGTACAGATACGAACATGACAAAATATGTTTGCCTTTTTAATTGTAGCACAAAAGAACATGGGCTTTAAAACTGAAGCTTGGATTTGATGGAATCTTTTGTTTTCAAAGGAAAATTAAAAACTAAAATACCTAGATTTTGTTTCCCTCCTAAATTTGCTGGTGTCAAAGCTGGGTTAAATAAAGCTCACAAGCTTGGTCTTTTCATGGCAGTCATGAATTTTCCATGAGGTTGAAATTGAGATAGCATGAAAGATTTCCCCATTGTGTCACACTGAATGTGTGAATTTGGTTTGGTCAACATTCTCTAGCACATAATCTTTTTATTCTCCCCGAAACCCTAAAGCACCATTTGTGAATCTGGCAAATTTCTTAACCATTTACATTTGAGATTCATAGTTTATTATATCAACTAATTTCTAGACTCTCTTGGATAAATCAAAGTAGTAAGCTTTGAAAAATTGGAAAAAAAAAAAAGGCTTATCTGACACTTGATAAGTCCTGAGGAAATTCTGCTATTCTATTTATCCCTGTTAAAAAAGAAGAAAATGGTATGCTTTCCATTTAGAAATTATTAAAAGTATAACTTATGTTTTTAAAATATCATAAAGAAGAAATTGTTATATATGTATACATATATAAACAGATACACATAACCTACAGATGATAATTGGGAATTATTTTATAATGAGTTTATACTAATTATATCTTAAATAAAAGAAAAATAGATAAGGAAAGTAAATTTGGGCAGAACACACTTCAAAAGAAATAACTTAATCATAACATTTCAAGTATATCTTCATTATTATTCTCCCTGAACTGTTGTGGCACATATTTTTTAAATTGAGTCACAAAGGATTTTTTTTTCAGACATAAATTGGTAAAACTATTTGGAGCATGAAAGAAAAGATCAAACGGGCCAATTGGGAACAAAACATAGTGATCAGAATTCAAGATAAGCCACAACACATAATAATCCTAATTACCAATCTTTAATTAAACTACAGGGAGAATTTATGTCCCAAATAAACTCTTTCCACAGCTTTTTCTGACTTCAAGATTGAATGTTTCGATGTGTATAAATAACAACCAAAGAGGAAGCTTATTATTTAGTGTCTTATTATGTATAGAAATCTAAAGTCAGAAATAACATATGTTAAATACAAAGTTCAAAACAAAATATGATCTTCAGAGGTGTTTTTGCAAAATATTTGAAATTAACATGCTTATTAATTCTGACAAAATTGACAAATTTATGAATGCCCAACTGATGAATTAAAGAACAGAGAATATCGGCATTGCGTTCAATGAATTAATTTAGAAATAATCTACTGCTGCAAAATAGATTTTCTCTGGGGAAAAAAACAAAAAAGCCAAATGGGTTTTATGTGGTTGGGTATGGTATTAATGTGAGTTAGCCTCTACTTCCAAGAGTAGACCTACTCAGAGTGTACTGAATAAATTTCATGTTTCCCATTGTCCTGGCTATTGGACTGAGTTTTGCTTTTTTCTGACCCCAGTTTTGCTCTCTTCTTGGAGAGCCTTAGTCAAGGAGGTAATTGCATTGAGTGTGATTTTTCCCAGTAAGGAAGATCTAATGTTAATTTCCACGTGTGTTCAATCTAATCAACATTGCACAGTGTTATAGTTCACCCAATAACTGAACGTTTCTTCTAAAAATTTTTTTTTTGGTATGGGTCTAATTATTTATTGCACTTCTTAGTTTTAGATTTTTTTTCCTTTGCTTGATTTTTTTCAGAAATTTCTAGAGATGTAACGTACTGTGGTGTAATATCTGACATTTCTTTGCTAGAATCTTACCTTCACTCTCACAGATGGACCCCCCTGTGGCTGTGTTTACACACTATGATCCTAGCTATTTTTCCTAGTGTTGGAATGTTGGTCTGAGATATGGAAATGGTGAGTAGCATTAGAAAGTTAGCCTTAGCAATAGTTGAGCTTTTAAGGTGGGGTAGTTAAACCCTGTCATTGAGACTAAGAGTTTTTCTTCGTAGAAAACTTGCAAGGAAATTTTCTCTTGAATTGGATTCTGTGAGACAAGATAGCCCAATGTTTCATATGAAATAGTTTTTATTTGTTGTTTACTTAAGTTTTATTTGTTGTGCTTAAGTCAATCTACATTGGTGTCTATTCTCTCAAAATTCTAATACCCAAATAATACCAAAGCATAGGCATTGGCAATCCAGCATAACTATAATCAGTGTTGACACTGTCTTTCATCACTTCAGAACATAGTTTACTGTTAAACATGAGACACAATGTCTTACCTGAGGAAGATATACATATTGCTTTTGATGACTTTGAACAGAGCCTTCTTACCAATGCCCCAAACTACCAAGCTATTTTAAGTAATGCAGTCTTGAGTGAACAACACATATTTTAATGAAAATTTTACAAGTAACATATGTAAATTCTAGTAACAGTTAATGACATTCCTTGTTATTGTGATGACATTGTTCTCTGTGTGATTATAGGAAATTGGCTAAAACTGTGTGACAGCTGCTAGTGAACTCATTCAGACTGACAATATGCTTAAGTAGCTGTCTCTTTTAGTATAGAGAAAATATCTGGAAAAGCAATCTTTCATTTTAATTCTGAGAACTTGGTGATTTTGTATGTCCTGATTTTTTTAAAATTAGATTCAAACCAGGTTACTGTACGTCATTCTTCCTTATTACTTATTTACAAGAATAACAAAGAACCGAACCTTGATCTCCTAAAAATCGTTAACTCGTAGGATACAACAGTCTTGAAAATGACAGTTTAAGAGGAATAAGGCCTATGATGAGTGAATTCTGGGAACATAAAGTGCTTTAAAACCCAAATATAGATTCAATATGACAAAATTGACCTTCAGTAAAAGAAAAGTAAAATCTGCTTTTGGTCCTGAAATGCATTATGCATTTTCTCCAATGAGAGTTGTTATCCTTTATTATCAGGAAACTTCTGCATTTTTTTTTCCTTTCCCCAAACCTTAATAAGATCATGTTAAATATTGTGATTATTTATATAAATATTGCTTTTAAGGATGCCATGAACTCTTTTGAAATAAGATTGCGCAGTTCAGAAGCTCAAAGCAGCCACTGTTCATTCTAGTTCCATGTCTCTTTTTTGTTCCTTCTTAGAATATCCATTGGTGGTCCCCACTGTCCTGAGGGAGAGAGCTCTTAGAGACTAGCAACCACTTCTCATTTACCTTGTTAATGGTTATTTGAGTATACTTCGCAATGAATATTTCTTAATGATGAATAAAAAATTAGAAATTATTTATTTGATTGTGGGAGGGAGATATTTTTGGCATGTTGCCAGGAGGAGAGACACATTAATATTAATGAATGTCCACACAAGTCTTTTCTATCTAAGTTTTAAACACATGAAAAAAACCTTCAAACAAGACTCTGTCTCAGACTATAAAAGAATTACCAGAAAATAAGAAGACCAACACAAAGAAGGCAATTCAAAGAAAAAATGAATACGGAAAAATGAGGAGTGGATCTAGTTTCTTTAAGTTTTTGGTTTTCAAAGTTACTTCATAGAGGGAATGAGGCACAATCACAGATTTCAACAGCTAAAGCCAAATACAAGCACTTTAATAAATTATTTCCTCTATATTATGTTGGACTGAATATGCATTATATACAGATCACTTTTAGTGAGTCTAATGACTTCTGTGAAAAGATGTAAGTAAGATAAATATTGTATAACAATGGAAAAAAGTAATCCTTGGGAAAAATTAATGAGGATAATGTAAAGGTGACAAAAACAGTGATAATCCTCCTTATATAGTCTTTGGAAACTGTCTTTCACATACATTGAGGGTTCTGTTAAAATAAGACCTGAATATTAAAACTGATAATAGAAATGTGTCTAAACTTGTAGTTGGAAGGTAATAAAGCACCATTTTTAAAGACAACTTTTGGAGGTTGGACAAAATGAAGACAACTCAAGGAAATACTATTACTCTTATTAAAACTGCTACTAAATGTTTTACAGCAAATAAATCAAGAAAACAAAATAATTGTATAAATGTATTGAGGAACATATAGAAAGAGATAAATGTAGATATTAGCTCAATAAAGACAACTTCAGCAGAGGAACAGCGATAACAAAACACAGATAGTTTTAAATAAAATGAAGCATTGCTTGCCAAGGCTGCTGAAAAACAATATCTGATAGGAGCGTATGTATGAGTATGTTATTGGTAAGAAAATTATATGTAAAAATATGTGTAAATATACATATACACACTCAAGGATATAATTGTAATATAGATACACATATATAACACAATTGTAAAATAGATACACATATATATTACAATTGTATCCTGTGCCTTAGATAGCAGTGGTAAAAGGATCACCTGATTTACATGATTACATATCCACTGGAAAATTGTTTTTCCATAAATACCTTCTTAAACTTTTGGTCTCCAGTTGAATATGTTCTAAAGGAGACCTTATACTCCATACTATAATGACGTTTTGACATGAAGAAGCAAAGAAGTCGTACCTTTCTTTGTTAACAACCATTATATCTAATTATTTTTCTAGTATTCATATCATTGCTAATTTATAACCATTAATACCAATGTAATTAAATGAAAACACTTTGAATTTCAATCATGTGATGTTTGAAAATATTCCATATTCAAAATGTTATTGACAGCAATTTATTGGCTATTTTCTAGACAGATCATTCATTGAGAAGTGCAGGAAAAAAAAGAAAGAGAGCTACACAATTTACCCAAGAGGTATTTATAATCATTAGGTAACATCAAAATTGGCAATTATGTAAATTGGAAACTGTGGTTTTTATTCAGTGGAGCTGTATTAAATCTTCATTGGTACGGGAGAAAAGTGAGAGTTTAATTTTATACATTCTTTCAAATTCAATTTATGATCACATAAATGTGCTTTTCCATATTAACTTTCTCATAAAGAGCACAATTTTCCCTTTGAGGAAAAAAAGTATTTCAGTGAACAAATTCAAGAGGCCTTTTTATCTGGTTTCAATTATGGGAAAATAAATCTAGAAGTACTGACTGTGTTGATTAAATTCTTATAACTTTACAAGATTAGAGCAAGAGTCTTTGAAAATAAAAAGCCTTGATTGATAATAATGTTGAAAATATTGTTAAAAGCAAGTTCATCCATACGTATGATTAAAGGTAGAAAGAGTTTGAAATTCAACTCCAATTTCTCAGTGAAGTATGATAGCCAGAGTTTGTTCATAATATTTGAAAGTAGGTTTTTAAAAATTTAGACTTGATACATAATCTAAAACAAAATATTCTCAATCTTATGCTTAACCTCATGCCATAAAGTGAAAATGGTGCTTTGAACTACCCTGGATAAATTTTAGAATCATTTTATTGAATAAATTACTGGAATAGAAAATGTCCTATATTTACTACTGCTTGCTTTTTGACTGCACCCTGCCCCATCCCACTGTTGATATTCATTCATGCATGCATTCATTCATTCATTCATTCATGTATTCATCCTTGTGCCTAATTTTCCCAAAGAATAAAAATTTTGCAAAATCAGCATTGTCTGGTTTTTACTCCATGTATATTCACTTTCTGGATATTTTCCTGGTTTTATATTTGGTGTTGATAGTCATTTGTACACACAAAAAATATTAATTCCTAACTCTTTTCATGTTTTTACCTATAATTTCCTAGCTTTCATCTAAGACTCTTGCCAATATTCCTATGATTTATCATGTAGGGTATGCTGGTTAGTGTTTAAAAACTGAGTCTCTAGGAGGAAAATAAAAAGAAACACGCTTATTTGCAGCATTTGCTTATTTTATGGTAGGATAGTCTCACCATGGATGATGCAACTCGCTCATAAAACTCCTGAAAATATACAAGCAACTCCATTGAGCTGGTACTAGCTAGTTCCAGCACACCACTCTAAGTACACTAATTTTAAAGAGAAAACATATCTTTTTTGAGAATTTTCCAAGAAACTTCAAAAAGTTAAGAACACTTTCTGGCTCCAGAATGCAGAAAGCCTGTGAAGGGTGTCCCTTTAACCGTTACAGCAAAAAGGAATGAGATAAACTTCAGATTTGTAATTTTTTTCAAACCCAACTAAACCTACATTTGCAGAGCCACCAACTGGCCCACAATATAAGGAGAGACAGGAGTCTGAAGGAAGAAAGGACAAGTGTTCACTCTTCTACTTGAGGGAAACCTAGATGGACTGAGGTACAAAGAGCACTGCTAGAGTGTGTGATGAATTTTTAGAAGCTGAATGTGGGATGGAGAGTGTAGAGCCTGTGAGGACCCCTAAAACTGGGGAAATCCCCACACAATGGCAGACTTTCTGTTTGTAAACTCTTACAGGAACTCACAGAAAAGAATGGGAAGATTCCTAAGAAAATGTTTTTGGTGGTACAGACTTGAAAAGGGGAACATCAGTGGTGTGGGAATGTCAAAAAACTTTATCTGGACCCTTCTCCCCTATCTACCATATGAAATAAATGCCTTAATCTTTGAGGTGGAGGGCATAACACTGCCACCTTAGGAAAACAGGTATAAACTAATTGCTGCTGGAGGAAGGAAACAGGAGGGAAAATAAATACCCCTGGAAGAAGAGCAGGAGCAGGAATTTGCACTGGGCCCAACAGAGGAAATCTGGTAACAGAGAGAACTGTGAATGCTACATCCCCAAGACGAGCACATCACATCTACCTAGGATCAGCCTTAGACAGGCAGCCCAGTTAGCATTTGCCAGTACTGTGGAGAGGTGTGGGAGGTAATGGTGCAAACAGGTGAGTAAAATCATTGTCAAAATTTTTTTGAGAATAAAAGCAGGAAAGAGTAAATGTTCTAAAGGTCTCATATCATTGGGATGTCAGTGGCAACAGTGGTAAAATAGATCTATTTGGTGTGAGAAAAAAAATAAATTCTAAAGGTAATAAGAAAAAATTCAGATAATGAAAAGGAAGTATGAAGATCAATAATATAAGTATTAGCAATATAAAATATAATAAGAATTATATAATAAATAGAATATAAATAAAAAATGTAAATCATGTATATTAGTCAAATCCCTGAATGAGAATGACCTGAAGTCTTACATAACAAGACACTATCAGATTAAGAATATAAATCAGCCATAGTCTTTCAATAAGTAATACAGCTAAGTCAGAATGAGAGTTTAAGAATTAAAAAATGGGGCCTGGGATGCTGATTTATGCTTGTAATCCCAGCACTTTGGGAGGCTGAGACAGATTGCTTGAGCCCGGGAGTTCAAGACCAGCCAGGACAACATAGCAAGACCCCTTTTCTACAAAAAAATGCAAAAATTAGCCAGGCGTGGTGGTGAATGCCTATAATCCCAGCTACTTATGAGGCTGAGATGAGAAGTTAATGCTCCGGGAAGCCATGTTTGTGCCACTGCCCCCCAGCCTGGGTGACAGAGCAAGACCCTGTCTCAAAAAAAAAAAAAAAAAAAAAAATTAGTATGCCTAAAACTATATCAGACAAATGACAACAGAAACAAAACATGGTTAACATTAAAAATGAAGAAATTTAAGATTCAAATCTAAATAAAACTAAAGCAAGTCTCAATTTATAAAAGTATTGCATTAGTCTGTTTAAACTGCTATAAAGAATACCTGAGACTGGATAATTTATAAATAAAAGAGGTTGAATTAACTCACAGTTCCACATGGCTAGGGAGGCCTCAGGAAACTTACAATTGTGACAGAAGGGGAAGCAAGACACATTTTACATAGTGGCAGGTGAGAGAGGGAGAGAGGACGGGGGAACTGCCACACACTTGTAAAGCATCAGAACTCGTGAGAACTCACTCACTATTATGAGAATAGTGTGAGAGAAACTGCCCTCGTGATCTAATCACCTCTCACCAGGTCCCTCCATTGACACATGGGGATTACAATCTGAGATGAGATTTGAATGTGGACACAGGGCTAAACCATAATATTCTGCCCATGGTCCCTCCCAAGTCTCATGTCTTTTCTACATTTCAAAACCAATCATGCCTTCCCAACAGTCTCCCGAAGTCTTATTTCTGCATTAACTCGAAAGTTCACAGTTCAAAGTCTCATCTGAGACCAGGCAAGTCCCTTATTCCTAGAAGCCTGTAAAATCAAAAGCAAGTTAGTTACTTCCATGATACAGTGGAGGTATAGGCATTGGTAAATATTCCCATTCCAAATGGGAGAAATTGGCCAAAACAAAAGGGGCCACAGGCCCTATGCAAGTCCAAACCCAGCACAGCATACATTAAATCTTAAAACTCCAGAATGATCTCCTTTAACTCCATTTCTCACACCCAAGGCACGCTGATGGAAGGAATGGTCTCCCGCAGCCTTGGGCAGCTCCACTTCTGTGACTTTACAGGGTACAGCCCCTGTGACTGCTTTCACAGGCTGGCATTGAATATCTGCAGCTTTACCAGGTACATGGTGCAAGCTGCCAGTGGATCTAACATTCTGGGACCTGAAGGACAGTGGCCATCGTTTCACAGCTCCACTAGGCAGTGCCCCAGAGGGGACTCTGTGTGGGGGCTCTAAGCCCACATTTCCTTCCACACTGCCCTAGCAGTGGCTCTCCATTAGGGCTCTACTCCTGCAGCAGACTTCTGCCTGGACACCCAGGTGTTTCCCCACCTCCTCTGAAATCTAGGCAGAGGCTCCCAAAATTGAACTCTTGTCTTCGGTGTAGCTGCAGGCACAACGCCTCATGGAAGTCCCCAAGGCTTGGGGCTTTCACCATTTGGAGCAACAGCCCAAGCTGTTCCTTGGCCCCTTTTAGCCTTGGCTGGAGCTGGAGCAGCTGGGACGCAGGGCACCAAGTCCCAAGTCTACACAGAGCAGCAAGGCCCTGGGCCTGGACCATGAAACCCTTTTGCCTCGTAGGCCTCTGGGCCTGTGATGGGAAGGACTGCCATCAAGATCTCTGACATTCCCTGGAGACATTTTCCCATTGTCTTAATGATTAACATTCAGCTTCTCCTTACTTACTCAAATTTCTGCAGCTGGCTTGACTTCTCAGAAAATGGTTTTTCTTTTCTGCCACATGGTCAGCCTGCAAATTTTCTCCACTTTTTTGCTCTGTCACCTCTTGAATGCTTGGCTGCTAAGAAATTTCTTCTGCCACATACCCTAAATCATCTCTCTCCCCAAGTTCAAGATTCCATGGATCTCTAGGACAGGGACAAAATGCCATCAGTCTCTTTGCTAAAGCATAGCAAGAGTGACCTTGCTCCAGTTCCCAATGAGTTTCTAATCTCCATGTGAGATCACCCTAGCCTGTACTTAATTGTCCATATCACTATCAGCATTTTGCTCAAAACCACTTAACAAGTCTCTAGGAAGTTCTAAACTTTCCCACATCTTCTTCTGAGCCCTCCAAACTGTTCCAACCTCAGCCCATTACACATTTCCAAAGTTGGTTCCACATTGTCAAGTATCTTTAGAGCAGTGCCTCAAACTCCTGGTACCAATTTCCTGTATTAGTCTGTTTGTTTTTGTTTCCTTGTTTGAGACAGTGTGTGGATATATCACCCAGGCTGGAGTGCAGTGGCAGGAACATGGCTCTTGACCCTCCTACTTCAGGGTCTGGTGTGACTGGGACCACAGGCACACGCCACCATTCCTGGCTGACTTTTTTTCATTTTTGTAGAGATGGGGTCTCACTTTATTGCCCAGGCTGGTCTGAAGCTGTAGGGCTCAAGCCATACTCCAGCCTCAGCCTCCCAAAGTGCTGGGATTATGGGTGTGCACCACTTGAAACTATTGTTTTTCTTTTTTAGAAACCTCAGTTTTTGCTCCTAATGCCTTCAACTGATTGAGTGAGATCCACTCACACTACAAAGGGTAATCCATTTATTTATTTATTTATTTTTACTCTATGGGAAATGTATAGCCTTCATTAAAAAAATTCATAGTACTTTCAAAAATGCAAAAACAAGAAAAGAGAAGAATTTAACAAAGATTATATGTGATTAATAACATAGAAAATGAAAAATTGTAAAAGCATAAGTGGATTCAAACATGGTTTCTTTGACTAATAATGCCAACAATATTCTTGATATTTTGATTCTGTAAATTAAAAAGAATAAAACTATACGAGATTTGGAATGACAAATAATAATCACAGGGAAAATTGGATAAAAGAATTATAAAATATTTCGAATAACAGTTAAATGACTTCACTCCAAAAGAAATGACACTATCTCTGATGCATATTTTAAAACCTTTATAACCATAATAACAAAATCTAAAAAGAAAACATGAATAGAAAAGCGTAAGACAAATTATATTTTTAATATAAAAATTTTAAATAGATTAAATTTTTAATAAGTTAAATATTAGTAAATTGGATAAATAAAATTCAGCGTTGGATTACAAAAATAGACTACAACAAAACTCTGTTATTTTATATCAGAAAACTTGTCAATAAAACATTGAAAAGAATAAATATGTCTACCTTAGAATAATACAAATAGTTTCTCAAAGCTATTTATGTTTATTCTCTGATGCTGAGTCTTCTCATTCTCCTAGATGAAATGCATAGACATTCTCACGACTTTTCAGGTCACTGAAGGTAATTAATATTCAGTACCCTTAAGTCCAGTCCAATGTAGTAATAAAAAGTTTAAATGTCATCAACTTCTTCCTCATCTCTCTTCTTTCCCATTTCTGGACCACTGCAAGATGGTCAACTGGTATTGAAAGAAGTGTGAGTGCATGGCTGCTTCTCCTTCCCCCATCATTTACTTTTTCCATTGCCCAAAGAAAGGATAACGGAATTAACAGTTTCTTTTCTTTACTGGACAAGAGGAGATAGAGGGAGAGTAGGAAAGAGTCAGTAAGGATTTTACCTGACTAGTGCTATTGTCAGGTGGCAAAGCCATCCCCAGGTTTGGAAGCTGTTTAAGCTTTAATACTCTCTGGCCTTCTTTCATCTGGTTCAGCTCTAATCCTTAGAAAATACTTACGAATCCTTTGTGCTCAAACTTCGGATATAAAAACCATCCAAAGCACCACTTCTACTTTTCTCTATATTGAGAGCATATTTGAAACCAGTCCCCCTCAACTCCTTTATATTTCTCAGACATAAATAGAAGACAAAAGAAGCTACCCCAGTGATCCCACTGAAGCCCCTTTCCATGACCAGAGGTGATTGTGGGAGCCATACGCCCTCTCCCTTGGAGGCAGCACCGATTTTCCCTAAGGAACCACTTTAACCTCCCACAACCCAATAACTTTATGGGCTGTAAGTGGTTGTTAAAAATATTGAAAAATGGATTTTCATTTCCTTATGTAAATAGGTGATGTTAGTCTCACAATTCATTTTGCAATGTGAAAGCTGTTGTTTTGCAGACTTAGCAAAATCAGAGACAAAAATAGTTACACTTTTAACCTTATAAATCTAATAATAAACACAGAAATAGAATTGTGAAAATGGTTCATTTATTGCAGCAATTTTAAAAGCTATAAAAATAATTTAAACAGACAGGAAGTAAGTAATAGAACAAAACACTCCAGTTTTGGGTTACTTGGTTAGAGAGGATGTGTGGAGAAATAAGTAAGTGGTGGAAGAAAGGGTATGCGAGAGACAAAAGAAAAAGAGATAAATCAATAGAAAAAGATTGCTGTAAAAACAACAAAAACAACAAAATAATCTTCCATACAAAATTATATATTTGTGTGTGCATTTAAAAAAAAATAGTTAATTAGAATTCTATGTACTGACCTGTAGGGTCATTCTTGACATATTATTCAGTGAAAAAAATAAGTTGTTGGGTAGTATTTATATTATGGTTCTATTTAGTAAACACACACACAAGGCTTAAGGATTTATATATATACTTAAATGCAAAATATATATATATATAAAATATAAGATTATAATACATTATATAACATACAATTGTTTGAGGTTTTCTGTATAAGTGAAGAGAAAGTTGCACAATGACCCCTGAGTTTATTAACATGGTTATTCTTTACAAGTGTAATTGGCAGGAGGCTATTTACCTTTCTCTTTATACAACATTGCACTGTTAAATTTAATGCATACATTGTTTTATTTTTAATTTTTATCTTTTAATTTTGAAATAAATTCAAACTAGAAGAACATTTGCAAGAATGATACAAAGAACTCTCATCCATTATTTATCCAATTTGTCAAATATTTATATTTAACCTTACTTGTTTTTTCTTTCTGGCTCTTGTTCTCATGCTCTTCTTGCTCTTTTCCCCTCTCTCCAGACATAAACCTGCACACACATATGCACACACACGCACACACACACACACGCACACACACATACTGCTATTATTCTTCTTCTGGATCATTAGGGAGTAAGTTGGAATCATCATGCCTCTATTTCCTAAATAACTTAATATTTTTTTCTTCAAAAAGTAACATTTTCTTATATACCATGGTAAAATTATTAAAGTGTGAACAATTTAAGCACAATGTTACACTATTATGTATTTCATTGTCAAAAAATAAAAATTTTAAATTATCCAACAGTCTTTTAAAACAATTTTAAGTTTGTGAGGTTCAGGATTCACTCCAGGGTCATCGTATGGAGTTTTTATGTCTCTTTCAGTCTCTTATTCTAAAAAAGTCCCTAGCGCTTCTTTGTCTTTCTTCCCATTGACATTTTTGACAAGTTATTTTGTTAAATGTCCCTCAATTTTAATCTGTCTCATGTCTTCTCATGATTACATTTAGCTTATACAGTTTTGACAGAAACATTAAAAATGGTGTTTTATTCTTCTCGTTGCTTCATATTAGGATGCACATCAGGTCAATTTGCCCCTGTGATGGAAACCCCCAAGAGAACCTCAGACATTTCCTTGAAAAATTCAAGAGACAAAGCATACAGTGATACAGTTAAAATTTATTACAGCAATGTAGTACGGACAAATGGTCGAATCAGAAGGGAAAAAGATAGTCAGAATGTGGAGGAATTCACATGAAGCCTGTCTTCCTTATGCTCTCTGCCTCCCACGTGGGGTCACCCAGAGTGCACTTTTCCTCAGCAACAAAAATGTAGTGTAGGGGAGAAGAAAAATTACATAATATTTTTTCCTCACCTTTTGAAAGTGCATAGCTGAGGCCCCATAACAGAAGATGAATTAACAAAAGAGAAGCATACAAATTTATTTAATATAAGTTTTACATGGTATTGCAGTCTCCAGAAATGAAGGACCCCCAAGAAACAGAAGAATCTGTGTATTTTTATGGACAGTCATGCAGAAGTATGATGGGCTGTCTCTTATACACATCTAGATGTGTATAAGAGACAGCTCCCACGTAACTGAGACTACAGGCACACGCCACCATTCCTGGCTAATTTTTGCATTTTTTGTAGAGACGAGGGTCTCCGTATGTTGCCCCTGTCTCTTATACACATCTAGATGTGTATAAGAGACAGTATGTAGAGAGAGACAGGGTCTAGCCCTGTCACCCAGGCTGGAGTGCAGTGGCAGGAACATGGCTCTTGACCCTCCTACTTCAGGGTCTGGTGTGACTGGGACCACAGGCACACGCCACCATTC
>NW_012103065.1:627129-646901 GCF_000951045.1 Mandrillus leucophaeus
ACATAATATTTTTTCCTCACCTTTTGAAAGTGCATAGCTGAGGCCCCATAACAGAAGATGAATTAACAAAAGAGAAGCATACAAATTTATTTAATATAAGTTTTACATGGTATTGCAGTCTCCAGAAATGAAGGACCCCCAAGAAACAGAAGAATCTGTGTATTTTTATGGACAGTCATAGAGAAGTATTATTGGAGGACAAAAGGGTATGATCTCTGGTAATAAACTAGGAGGAACTTAGCAAGGCGGGCTTGTTCAAATGCTTCTTGGCATCCCTGCGTAACATTCCTTCCATCTGGGCAGGGGAGGATACCTGTCACGTGAAGGTCTTCAGAAGAGGAGGGAGGGTGGAAGGTTAAAGAATGACCTAGGTTTTATGGCCTACTTCAAAGAAGAAGAGAAAGGAGAAGATGAGGGGACGTCCTGCTTCTGCTGTTTTCTCAAAGGCCGAGCTGCCATGTTTTGGTGTAGCATGTCCTGAACCCCATCTGCAGCAACATATGTGCAATACTTCTGCCTAGGGGAGCCCATTAGAGACTAAGCAGCTAAGATTTTTGTTTTTAATTTAAGTAGCTAAGATTTTTATCTTTTTGTTCATAAACTTTTAATTTGTGAATGTGATAATTAGTATATTTTAATATTATAAAAAAGAAAAAATCTTACTTTTTATTTAAGATTTTATTTATTTATTTATTTTTAGTCACCTTCTGCCTAACATGTACACAAATTCTAGACTCGGAAGATAAAAGCAGGTGTTTAACATAACCATATTGTTTGCACGTGCAGTCTATGCACAGTGAACTCTCTTTATTATCAGTTAACTGTAACTATGAGTACTCCCTTGTTATCAGTTAACTGTTGCCCAGGGAACATTTATAGAGCCAAGTTCCCAGATGCCGGTGATTAACCTTGCAAGAAGCCTTTGTAAGGATAGCAGTCTCAGGCCATTATGTTAATTCCTTTCAGTACAGACCCAGTATTAATGATCTGAACTTTGATCACTTGGTAAAGTGGATCTCCCAGGTTTCTCCATTACGATGAGACTCTTTCCTTGTCAACTGATAAGTAATTTGTGGAGAATACGGTGAGACAATGAAAATATCCTATTCTCTAAAAATCTTTACCTACCGACTTTAGAGTCTTGTGATTTTCTTACACCTTCATTGTGTCTATATGTATACTGGTTGACGTTCTATTCTAAAGAAGAGCTTTTCCTTCATCTTCATATTTTAATTATACATTGATTTATTTGTGTTATTAGGGAGTCATGAATTTTTACATATTTTAGGATATGATTTACTGATTTCCACATATAATTTTATAAGAAATATTAATCCATAGTTTATTTTCTCGTAAAGATTTTCTCTGCTTTTGGCTTCCTAAAAACAGCTGGAAAATATTCCTTCCTCTTCTTTTATCTACATGATTTTATGTGAAGCTGATACTATTTCTTCTACAAACATTTGGTTGAATTAACTAGTGTGAAGCCACAAGGGCTTTTAATTACAAATTTATGTTCATTAATAGAGTATCATTCAGAGTATCTCTTCCTTCTTGAGTGAGCTTTAATAGTTGGACTCTTTCAAGGACTTTTTTTTTTGTATAATCTAAGTCATCAAATTTGTTGGTATAAAATTTTAAAAAGATTTCATTATCATCTTTATCATCTCTTTAGTGTCTGTAAAATAGTATGCATTTTGTTCCTTTTTATTACCTTATTGCAGTGGTTAGTATCTCTGCCACAAATTTGAATACAAACGGTAGTAATAAGCATGCTTGTCTTAAACACCAGACTTTTGGTGGAGTTTAAAGGCAAACGTTAGGGCTCCTTTCTCTATCTCTTTCTCCTTTCCAAAATTTCTTCATTCACTTTTCAGTTGTTTGGCATCCTATAACTTTATCCTCTAATGCCTCAAGTCAGTAAAATTACGGATTTCTGTTTGAATTTCAGCTATCTTCATCTTTTGAACTGGTAAGTGTCTTCAGGAAAAAAATTTACATAAGCACAAATTTCACTTAATGGAGTTTTTATCTATTTTATGCTGCAGTTTCTGCCTATTTTTAGTCACTCACCAGTGCTTCCAATAGTTGTTTATAGATATTTTGAATAAAATGTATAATTGTTATCTGTGGGAGTACATGCATTCATTACCAAAAATGGAACTGCAAATATTACTTTTAAAATATAGAATATATCACATTAAAAAAGGAAAATATAAAATTACATTTTATTGTATATTATGGTACTTAGTGCTGTAGCAGATTATGAGTTTAACTACTTAAAGTAAATACTTGGAAAGTTTTAAGTTTATGAATGTGATAATTAGTAGATATATTTTAATATTGTGAAAAAGAAGAAAATTAATTCAGATGCATTAATGTCTTCCTTTGTTTAAACAGTATGGTTGACTCTGAAAGGCAAGAAAAGGCCATAAAATCAACCCAAATACAATGTACGCTAGATGTCATTGTACTTTGTCCCAAATATTGTTCTTTTGCATATAAAGTTACAAAAGATATTACTGTTTGTGAGGAAAATGTCAATCTTAAGAGAAAGATGAGCTCCCCAGCATTAGCTGAAATTTTAATATGAAAATAAATATGCTTGGTAAGGTTTCTTTATTTTTTTCACAAACTAAATTTTTGTTAGAGACAGATGTTTCCTAAGTAACTACGATTTCCAAGTGCTGAACTGTAACTAATTTATTTCACTTACTTAATAATAAATGGTTCCTTTGAGGGTTTTTATTTCTACTATTCAGATAGTAAACCAAAGGCACAGTGATAACAGTTTTCCCCAGTGGGAAGACAAAAGAGCAATCACAATACTTTATTCAGTGAGAACTCAATGGTATTCTTACTAGTGCCTATTTGCAAATTGCATATGACCATTCTGTGTTATCTTTCAGCAGCTGGTAATTTAAATTTCTTAAGTATTTTCTAGGTGAACATAATCTTGGTGAAATCAAGGTCTAATAATAAGTACAGAACCTCTGAGATAATGTAAGGATTTATGAAAATTTTAAAAAGGACTTTTTTCTCCCAGAACCTGCAATGAAATAACTTGTTTGCCTTGACATCTACGGATATCTCAGTTGTTCACAGTGACTGGTCAGAGCAAATTTTTCAGCTCAAATGTTCCAGCAAAACCAATTAGTTCTGTAGTTTTCTTTTATATCTATAAACTCTGTGTGTCTATATTCAAAACTTATTACAAGTTTCACAACCAGAGCTAAACTAAGTCATTATTTTAAAGCAGAATCCTGTAATTGCTCAGGTAAATATTATTCTTTCTAGGTATTACCTCCCTTGAAGAAGCATACTTAACAAATTATCCTCTGAATACAAAGTATTTCACATAACCCAACTGACTGTAGTACAACTATGAGTACTCTCTTAATTCTAACATTATTATTAATCTGTTTTATTTTTCACATAGGTGAATAAGACAAAGCTTGAAATCTTATTTATACTCATTGTAACAAGTTTTTTTCTGAGTGTTTTTTTTTTTTTTTTTTTTTAACTCAGCAAACTCCTAGTGATAATCAGAGTCTTTCTTAGAAATTAAGAGTAATAAGAACAAGGCCTTGGCAAAAAGATAAGTTTCCAATTATAAAAATTGTCTAGTATTGTGCTTAGGACATAGTAAGGGCTTTAAAATATACTGGGTGAATGTATAAGATGATATATTAGCTAACAAATGAGATCTTTGGGTTCAAGCAGGCTTAGATTTTAATAACAGTTATATTTAGTTACTAGTAGTTTAACATTGAAGAATATTGCAAATTTCCTCTAAGCCTAGATTTCTGAATCTGTGAAAGACAATAAGAACTCATTTCATAACACTGTATTATATTTAAATGAGATAATAATAATCAGATACAGTCCTTGGTGCTTAGAAAATATTGATTTCTTTTATTTGTCTTGATGCTTGTGTTCTGGGTTTTTGGGTTTTTTTTTGTTTTTTTTTGGGGTGTGTGTGTGTGTGTGTGTGTGTGTGTGTGTTTGATACCAGTGGTAAAAATTATGTACTTGTGATTCTTATGTTCCCAATAAAGAAACATGTAAATATCATAAATGAACTGTTTGTAGGGAATATATTGCAAAAATATATCCATAAAAATTCAAATTAATTTAGACAAAGTCATTTTCATACACACTAGGAAAATTGGAATAAATAACATATAAATAAGTTTCATATTTTGATATGTAATCATTTTATCAGGTAGATTCATGGAAAAGGTATTCAGTAAAAATTCTAATCCAGGCTGGGCATGGTAACTCATATCTGTAATTCCAACACTTCAGGAGGCCAAGGTAGGAGGACTGCTTGAGGCCAGGAGTTCGACATCTGCCTGAGCAACATAGTGAGACCTCATCTCTACAGTTTTTTTTTTTTTTTTTTTTTTTTTTTTTTTTTTAAAGCCTAGCTGCTCGAGAGGCTGAGAAGGATGGAACTTGAGCCAAGAAATTTGAGGTTTCAGTGAACTATGCTCATGCCACTGCACTTCAGCCTGGGCAATGGAGCATGACCTTCTCAAAACAAAAAATCTAAATTTCGTTTTATTCATCCTTGTGTTATCATATCATAGATATGTTTCATATATGTATGCACACACGAAGAAACTTTGAGGGAAATGAGAGAATATATGTATTTATTAACATTGTCATAATTAGAAGGATGAAGTCTGATAATCTGGAATAGGCTAGATACTCTTTATTATTCAGATAAGTCTCTGAAATTATTATTGTCCTACTTAGTGTCTAAATATTACTGCATTGAAAAATAAAATTCTAAAAATCAATGCCAACAAGATTAACTGAAAAGATTTCTATATTTCCCCAGATCTACATGATAACAATTCCAAAGAGTAGTTGTGTTAAAGGAAGTTTCCTTAGAACACAGGAAACATCTTACTGACTCAAGTTTATTGTCCTTGAAGGCCAGGATTTTCTCTGCAGTAAAGAGTATTTTGGGAAGAGGGTAATGTTGCAAGATTGCAAAAAAGAAATCTTTAGTGATCATCCCATCATAGAAACATCAATTTGAACAACTATACACGCACAAAAATCTTCAAAAAGGTAAACAAGTGCAAGACTACGGTACCTGGTTATGCATAATAATAAAAAAAGATGCATGGGAGAGGATAGGAGAGCAGTTTTACATTACACACATCATCCTCCCAACCACAGGTAGCACCACACCGAGAGATACGCTTTCTGCTTGGGGGAAGGAGAGGCAAGTAAGCAGAGGACTTTTTCTTGGACCCTAAAACCAGGCCTGCCACAGAAAAACACATCATCAGGCAGACTCCAGTGGCCCCTGATTCTAGGCAAGTACCTGTGGAATGACCTCCAGACTTGCCCCAGTGCCAGGGGCTACCCATAGCTCTTGAAAGGCAGACACTATCTGGAGGTGACATCACTACCTACTGACTACAGCAGTGTTCGGCTCTGGACGAATCTCAATGGACAGTAGGCCTCAGAAGCCAGGAGTCTTTGGACTTGCTCAAGTATTGTGCCAGCCTCAGTGGCCACAAGGCTTCCAATCCTACCCCCAGCGGACATAGTGGTCTCAGGCTTAGGGTTCCCCCACTACTGCAATGGCTAAGCTGTCCTTGGCATAGGGACCATACCAGATGGCCTGCCAAGAACCTCTGGACAAGCTTAGTGTTAAAAGGTGCTCCCAGACAAAGCCAGTCAACAAAAACAGGAATAAGTACTACTTTTTCAAATGCGCAGACATCTGTGCATGGCCACAAAGATCAAGATCAAACAGGGAAAGATGACAGCACCAGAGACAAAATAAAATTCCAGTTTCTGAGCCAATAGAGATGGAGATGCGTGAAAGCCTGACAAAAATAACTGTTTTATAGAAGCTAAGAAATTTCCATAAAATACAGAGAAACAATTCAAACAAATAAGGAAAACAGTAAGTGACTATAATGAGAAATATAAGGGAAGATTGAAATATTTTTTTTAAAGCAAAAATCTTAGAGCTGAAAAATACAATGAGCAAAATGAAAAAGATACAATAGAGAACATCAACAGCACCTGATCAAACAGAAGAAGGAATCTGAAAACTCAAAGACAGGTTATTTGAAAATATACAGTTAGACTTTTTTAAAAGAAAAAAGTAATGAGAAAGAATAAAGCAGACATGCAGGATTTATGTGACAGAATCAAAAGAGCAATTTTTCTGAGTTATTGAAATTCAAGAGAGAGAAGAAAGATAAAGGCATAGAAACCTTATTTAAAGAAATAATAGGAAACTTTTCAAAACTGAAGAAAGATATAAATATCCAGGCACAGGAACGTTAGAGGTCTTCAATCAAATTCAATCTAAATAACACTACCCCAAGACATATTATAATAAAACTGTCAAAAATCAAAACAAAGAATCATGAAAGCAGAAAGAGAGAAGAAGCAAATAGCATATAAGGCAGTTTTAATACAACTACAAGCAGACTTCTTTATAGAAATCCTACAAGCCAGGAGATAATGGAGTGATATATACAACGTACTGAAAAATAAGGTGCCAATCAAGACTGTGGTATCTAGGAAAGCTTTCCTTCAGAAATGAAGCAGAGACAAAGACTTTCCCAGACAAACAAAATCTGAGGGAGTTCATCATCTCACCTGTCTTATAAGAAATGCTAATGAAAAATCACTTTACCAAAAAGGAAGAGGAAAATAACAAAGGCACTACTGAACAACTAGTAAGCAATTAACAAAAAGGCAGTAGTAAGTCCCTGCCTATCAATAATAATATTGAATATCGAGGGATTAAATTCTTCAAACCAAAAATATAGCCTGGCTGGAGAGATTGAAAACAAGAACCAATTATATGTTGCCTACAAGAGACTCACTTTATTTGTAATAGCATATGGATGTTGAAAGTGAAGGTGCTGAAAAAAATATACTCCATGTAAGTAGAAACCAAAAGGGAACAATGTTTATATCAGATAAACAAAACTTTATGTCCAAACTGTAAAAAGAAACAAATAAGTTTATTATATAATAAAGGAGTCAACACAGCAAGAGGATATAACAGTGGTAAGTATATATATATATGATATACACACATGTGTGTATACACACATATATATACACACATATATGTATACACATGTATGTGTGTATATATATGTATACACATGTATGTGTATATATGTATAAAGTATCTTTTCTCACTACAAGAATTTGAAAGCAGAAATCTATACAGAAGGAATTCTGGAAAATTTACAAACACATAGAAATTAATGAATTGCTCTTAAAACACAAATGAGTCAAAGAAGAAATTAAAGGGGAAATGTAAAAATAAATGGAGACAAATGAACCTAGAAACATAACATACCCAAACCTATGTAACACAGCAAAATCAGCTCCAAGAGGAAAGCTTACAGCAATAAATACCTATATCAGAAGAGAAAAAAGTTCTCAAAGAAACAATTTAACATTTAACCGCAAGGAACTAAAAGAAAAAAAAAGAACAAACTAAGCCAAAAATTAATAGAAGGAAACCAATAATATAGGGTCAGAGCAGAATGTATAAAAGTTGATCCCATATAAATAAAGAGTAAAATGGTTGTTGGTAGAGGCTGGGGCATTTTGCAAGTAAGGGCTTGGGAAGATGTTGGTCAAAGGATACAAATTACAGTGAGATGAAAGGAATAAAGACATCTGTTGTACAGCATGGTTACTGTAGTTAGTGATAATATATTTTATTGTTAAAAAATACTAACAGAGTAAGTGTTCTCACCACAAAAATATGATTACTATATGAGGTAATGCATATATAATTAGGTAGATTTAACCAATTCATAATGTATATACTCTTCAAAACATCCCGTTGTTCATGATAAATACTTGCAATTTTATCTGACAACTTAAATAACAAAATCAACAAAGTAAACAAGCATCCTATAGAATGGGAGAAAATATTTGCAAACTATGCATTTGACAAAGGTCTAGTATCCAGAATTTAAAAGAAACTTAAAGAAATTGACAAGCAAAAAGCAAACAATCCCATTACAAAGTAGGCAAAGGACATGAAGAGACACTTCTCAAAAGAAAACATACGTGCAGCCAAAAAAAATGACTAAATGCTCAATATTACTAATCATTAGAGATATGCAAATCAAAACCACAATGAGATGCCATCAAAGAAATACCATAAAATATGAGTGAGATACCAGTAAGAGGCTTTATTCCAGAGATATACACTCTCTGCCTTCACATACCATACCACCAGTTAGAATGGCTGTTATTAAAAAGTAAAGAAAAAAAAAAAAAAAGAAAAAGATATTGGTGAGGTTGATGAGAAAAGGGAGCACTTAGACTCTGTTAGAGGGAATGTAAATTAGTTCAGCCATTGTAGAAAGCAGTATGGTGATTTATCAAAGAATTTAAAACGGAATTACCATTCAACCCAGCAGTCTCATTATTGGGTATACTCAAAGGAATATGAATCATTCTACCATAAAGATACATGCACATATATGTTAATCACTATTCACCATATGAAAGACATGGAATCTATCTAAATGCCCATCAATAGTAGACTGGTTAAAGAAACTAGTACATATACATCATGGAATATTATGCAGCTGTCAAAAGAATGAGATCATGTCTTCGCAGCAAGGTGGATGGAGCTGGAGGCCTTTATACTAAGCAAATTAGTACAAGAACAGAAAACCAAATACCACATGTTCTCACTTACAAGTGGAAGCAAAACATTGAGTGCACATGAATACAAAGAAGGGAACAACAGATAGCAGGCCTACTTGAGGGTGGAGAGTGGCAGAGGGGAGAGGATCACAAAGCTACCAATCAGGTATTATGCTTATTACCTGAGTGATGAAATAATCTGTACGTCAACCCCTTGTGACGTACAATTTACCTATACAAAAAACCTGCACATGTACCCCCGAATCTAGAATAAAAGTTAAAACGAAAGAAATTTGAAGGAAAAATAAGTATTTGAAAAAATTTATCTAAAAACTATAGGTTTGCAAAACCTTCACTCTTTAATTATTCTTTGTGTTCCATAGATTAAATACCCATGACTTTTTTCTGATGTACTTTTGAATCATATGAAGAACATTACAGGATTATGTATTCAGAAATATGTTCATCAATTTCATACTTACTAAAAGGAAGACAGAAAACATGCCAATGAGATATTTTCATAGGATTTAAAAAACATTCATGGAATAAAGATGAAATAAGAAATAATTTAAATTTCAGTTTAAAACTAAAAAAATTAAAATCTCTGTGTGGCCTGAAAATATATTTTAGTTTGTATATTTCTTTTCATTCTCTGATAGAGTTCAGGACATACTACTCTAAAATATGGCATTTTGGCATTTGAGGAAGCAGCAGCGGAAGTTTATTCTCACTTTCTTCTCACTGCTCTCCTGTAAAGCAGGCTATAAGAGAATTATCTGAATCTGAAGTAGATCATAGAACCTTTATTCCAGAGGTGTCCACCTTCTACCAACACATAAAAAATGTATGAAGAAACAGGCTAGCCAAATTCCCCTCAGTTTATTACCATATCCTCTTCTTTTCCAATCACACTTCTGCATTACAGTCCATAAAAATATTCAGGTTTCCCTCTTTCTCACCATCTTCATTTGTGAAGGCTCTCATGTCACGTAAATCTTGTGTTAAGTACATCTGTATTCTTTTCACTTGTTAATCTGTTTTTTGACACAGATCCATGCCTTGAGCATGAATTTGTGATGGGTAAAAGATCTTTTTTCTCCTACATTTCAAAAATACATAAAAAATCAAACTGCAGGTCTTTGAGGAGCATCTTGTAGAACTGTAGGCACAAGGGCACTGGTGCCTAGAAAGATTTCAAGCGTGTGATTCTAGCCATTTCTATATTCAGTGTATGTTATATGGTAAAACTGTAGAATCTCTGTTTTTCTCTTTTGACTTATTCTTTCCTTCTTTCACAGTTTGCTGAATGTGCTTTCCATGTATTGAACAGCTCTCATGATCGAATTATCCTTGCTCCTATCTCCCACTGTTTCTACCTATTCTAGAGGAATATGTCCCTGTGGATACACAAGTGAGGCCAATTACTTCTTGAGTTGCTCTACTCACTTCTGATATAATTTATGAATATGTTGCTCTCTATACTATAATTCCTACATAAAGTCAAGAATAGTAATATAATGAAAGCATCTGAAATTATCTGAAGTGCATACTTAATTCTCCTACCATTTATGCATTAATTAAAATAGCATTTTTGCATATCATCAAGTTTATTTTAATATAGACATTTATCTCACATGCAACCTAAAGAATCTTAAAAGTTCCATTTTATTCACTGTATAAATATGGTGATATTTTATTCATTCAGCACTGTTAAGCATAGATAAATCCATATAAGGAAATTTTCAAACAACTGAATCTTACCCTCTGTTAAGCATAGACTTTCAGTACTTTGTCATTTTAAGTCTTTGCTTCTTAGAATGTCCCTTTTTTTTTTTTTTTTTGGTGGAGCAGGGTGCTTTCTTCATACTTCTTGACTGGATTATGAATATTTGAAGTTCCATATACTAACTTTAAGTGAGATTTTTCTAAAATTTATCTGAATTATCAAAAATCATCAATCTTATAGACAGCCTTTTTGACCTGATAGATTTATCTTACCCTCAAACATATTATTTTAATATCTCTTCTTACCTACATGACTCAAATTATTAAATTAAGAAATCCAATCTTAAACCAAAATAAATATGCATCACCCACCAAAAGTAATTCTAATAAATTGTACACTGTGTTTTTAAAAAAAAGGTTAAGAATTTAAGACAAAAGATAATTCAGCTCTAGTAGTTTATTTTTAAAATTTTCTTATTTTAATTTTCTCTCTTTGTCTTTTTACATTTTTTTTCTCTATTTTTACATAGGATCTGAATGCGTGATCAGTGCATTGTTTTTAGGCAGTTGTTGTGATACATTAATATGGACCTTTACTGAATTATAATAAATATTTCATCCAAACTCCAAGGGATTCAAACACTTTGCAGCTATAATACTAATGTTGGTAAAAACAAAAAATTGATTTATTAGTCATTTATGTTGGTTTGCTTGGTGTTGACCTATTTGTTTCAATATAATAAGAGATGAACAAAGTCATTCCACAAATACCCAAAAGTAAAAAATAAAATAAAATATGATCTAAACCATTTTCAATAAAATACAAACTTTAATTTCTGTTGGACAGTGTGAAATGATTTTTAATTGGGGAGAGAACCATTTAACAAAATACAGAAGACTTACTAGGGAGATTTCTAAATGTAATGAATCCTGTGTCAGACACCTCTGGGATTTTTACCTCTCATCATAACTCAACATGGCTGTGAACACCTTCAAGACAGAAACTATGTCTTATTCATAAGCTTATTCTCAGCATAATTTTTATATTAATTATAACAAATTAGAAAAAATATTATTAATTACTGTAGGTGCTTTATACATGTTGAATTAACATACCCAGATATATCACTGTGGTCAGCTATCTCAATTTAAAAGGTGTAATTCATTATCCAGAATAATTCTTCAGCTTAAAATTAAAGGTGACTGAATGTGGTAGCTAAGTTGACATTTCCTCATGAATATTGTCTGCCATGAAGAAATCAAAATTTTAATGAAGAAAGGACAAAAATAAATTGCTCATCGAGAGAAATAAGATTGGAGCTTAATGGTTTACAGGAAAATGGCCCTGGAGAATGGAAAAATGTGAATTTTAAGAGAACCAGAGGCAGAATGAGAGACTATCCCTGAAAGGCCAGAAGAGGTAGATGTAGAACAAGAACATAACTTTTAAATGGTAAATGGTGATATTACTGCCAATAGGTATGTAAGTTTATAATGTAAACAGATTTAAAAAGAATTCACATTTATTATCATGTAAATTCCTAGGTGAGAAAATGTTCCCAAATGTATTATATAAAAACAAAACAATGTAATTGTAAAAGTCCTTGATGCCAATTTCAGAGATAAATTGTCATACTGTGTCTTCATCTCTCACCTGGCATTTTTTATGTTTCTATGCAAAGAATATTTAATGTTTCTTGAAGGTGTTATTTATAAAATTGATAATCACATCTCAGAATTAGGAGTATTCTTATTTTTTTAAAAAATATCATTTAATTAATCAGCACTACCTTCTGAATGTCTGCTGGATACTTAATCCTGTGTAATCAAGAGTTCCAAGTGATGGTACCTGACTTTGGTCAACTTATTTTTCTCATGATTCTTGATAGAGTTATCTTTAACTTAAATATTTCTGGCTATTAACAGTTAACCTAGTAAATCAGTCTGGATCCCAATAAGATGGTACGTTCAAATAGAACTCGAAGAAGGCTTATTTAAAAGAACTAACTACAAAAGTAAGAGTAAGGGAATCAGCAGTTACCTGCAGCATAACAGTTCTTACAACTGTTCTCTAGGCCGGAAAGAATAGAGAAGGAAGGTGTCTGAAAAGCTTACAGAGGGAGAGTTGTGTAAAGCTGGCCATTTTGAAAGAGGTAGTGACATTTGACTAAGGGACTTGGCCAGCTCAATGTGACTTTGAGCAGCAGAAATCAGGGAAACATATGTTTTCACCTCTTTCTCCTCTCTACCTGGTATCTTCTGTGTAGATTGGCTGAAACCAATGGAAAGCAGATTTCTTATTTTTCAGCCTCTTGGTGTAGAAAGCAGAATAGAGAAGAGTAAAGAGCACAGAGTACAGCTAACCCATTTTGCCCCTTACCATCTACTCATGTCCTTTGCCTGCTTGAGACAACTTCCCTTTCATAGCAGATGCACAAAGTATCATCAGCTCATCAGCCTCACTATAATTGTGGATCTTGGAATAACTCTGGTCATATTCCCACTTGAAACTTTAAGTTTCATTGGTCCTTTTTGCAAGGTGGGGAGGGAAAGAAGAGAAGTGCTTTGAAAACATTAAACATAGCCACTATAGTCTCCACATGTTTTCCTGTTCACAAGGTTCAATAAAATATTCATAAAATAATGATGAAATAAGAAATGTTGTATATTTTAAGTAAACACTGTTTCTTCCATGTTGCCTTTTTTTGCCAGAGGGATTTTTTTACTAGTGAGATGGACACAATTTTTTTTTCCTTATGGGGTAACCCAAACTTTCTTCATTCCTGCGGAATCCAAGTCTTGGGAGCCAGTCTGTGTCAGTTTTCCACTGACAAGGACTTTTGCAAAAGTAAATACTGAGAGATTCCCCTGGTAACTACGATATATCACACCCTCCTAGTTTAACCACTTTCCTTCTCAAACTGTTATTTCATAGACATTCTGAAAGCAAACTGATCAGGGAGCAGATTCATCTCCCTATCCGTTAGAAACCAGATTTTGTTGATTTGGAATATTACTCTTCCACTAGGACTGGTCCAGGTCCACCAGTTGTAGGAAGATGAAGAAATTTTTTTTCGATTACATATTAAGTTCAATAACAAGAGCACTCACATCACCATCTTGACTTCTATACCCTACTCATGGAGGGAGTGGCAATATATATTGGTTGCAGCTTCAAAGGATGTACCAAATCTGGCAAATTTATGCCCAAACTCATGGTGTATTGTCTCCCAGCTGAGATCATACATGAGTAGACTATTTCATTGCTCTATCAAGATGACTGCTTCTACATGATAACTAATGAAGAAAGACAAGTTTCTGTAGATGTGAAATTACTACTACACTTCCTTTGCCATGAACTGCATCTCCAGATGAAATACAGTATTGTGTAAAATATCCAGGATAAGCATTTTGTCAAGTGACTAATTAATGGTAGTTCTTGCATAAGTCTTTTTTGTAGGAAAGGCTAATCTATACCTATGCTCTTGTATTTTCTTGATAGGACAAAAGATTCTTCCATCTATGGAAGGGATATAGTGAAATGAGTGGACCCCCAGGTTGGTTCACCTAGGAGATGATATAGTTTGGGAGATGAACACTGGCCTCTGGTGTTACCGTTTGGACACAGCAGTAAAGGTAGCTAGATAAATAATTGTTTTAATTATCAATTGCTGTGTAACAAGTTACACCCAAAGTTTAGTGGCTACAACAACAATAAACATTTCATATCTCTTTCTATTTTTGTGGTTTAGAAATTCTGACTCAGGGTCTCTAATGGAGTTGTCATCAAATGTTGGCCATCACTACAATCACCTAAAGGTTTGTTTGGAGATAGAGAATCCACTCCCAAGGTGACTTAGTCACATAGCTGTTGGCAGGAGCCTCATTTCTCCATGATTTTAGGGTGAGTTTAGAGTTGCTTTTAATTTAGGACTAGTTTAGCCTGACTAGAAAGACAGACCTTCTGTAGTCTGTACTGAATTTCCATGATGTCCAATGTGGTCTCTTTATTCTGGCTATTCAGAATCTCAAGGTCTGTTAGCCCTGTGTATGATCAGGAATTTATTCAGTGTGTAGCCTCCTGGTAGTTTTTTATACATAGCGGAGAATCATTATACATGTGTCTTTTGTTGTTCATCAAGTGGAATCCCATGCAGGTTTCTGCAGCTCTTTTTTCATGTGACTCCTTCTTTGCTAATGTTATACACAAAAATGTCATCTGCTGCAGTCTCCCTACACTCTAATCTTTGATACCTCAACCCAGCAAGAGATGTACATGTTCCTCTTGGGTTTCTCCCAATCCCCAGCCCATTCTACTATCCAAAAAGTTTCTCAGAAAACTAAGGCAAAGGGAAGAGTAATTTCATTAGGTTTTTTTTCTTTCAAGGATTGGAGTCCTGGATTACCCTTTTCCAGTGTCTACAGTATGGTTTAATATATTTTGCCATTTTTATTTGTTTATGTCAGCTGGCACATTTGATACTAGAAATTCCATCATAATCAAAATGGAATTAGAGATCTCATAGCCTTGTCGAAAAAGTTAGCACAGTTTTCCTCTTTTTCTTACTAGCAGAAATTTTTATTTTCTTTGAGATGTAATTGTTCCTATGGTATCTTTAAAATTCTAAAATACATTTTTTTCAAGGTAGCACATTCAAAGCATTTTATTTTTTATTTATTTTTTAAAAATTATTCTATTTTAGCTTGAGTCACTTTCAATTATTTCATTTTCTCAGAAATTATTTCATATGTTTGATGTTTTATTCAAATTTGTATGATTTTGAATAATATCCTTTGGTTTTTGTTAAAATTGTTTCTTTGCAGTTTAGTATACACTATTTCTACTTTTGTGTATTGGCATTTTCTTATTTTTGTTAATTTGATTGACACCACTTAGCAGGGTGTCTCAAATTTCACTAAGGAAATTGAAGTTTTTCACTTTTTAAACTGTCTTTGTAGGTTAGCATCTGTAAATTTCTCCATTTGCCTATATTATTACTACATTTGTTCTTTTTCTGTGTGATTATTTGATCGTTGGTTTTATATTTCCTTGTACTAAATTCTGAGTAAATTATTTTTGTTCTCTTTTTAACTATGGAACTTTCTTCCTGTCTAAAGATTCTGTCTATATTTTGGGCAAATATTTATTGATAATACCAATTTTTTTAGTTTTGTATTACTAAATATTTTATTATTATTTATTATTATTTTTCTTTAAGACAGGGTCTTGCTCTGTCACCCAGGCTACCGTATAGTGACAAGATTATGGTTCACTGCAGCCTTGACTTCATGGGCTCAAGCAATCCTCCTGCCTCAGCCTCACAAGTAACAAGGACTACAGGCACACGCCACCACGCCAACCTAATAATTTTTTAATTTTTTCTATTTATGTGGAGTTTCCCCATATTGCCTAGGCTGATCTCAAACTCCAGGGCTCAAGCGATTCACCCACCTTGGCCTCCCAAAATGCTGGGATCACAGGTGTGAGCCACGGTGCCTGGCCTGTTTTAATTTCTGCTTTATCTTTTTGGTGGGAGAGTGTCTGCTCTCTTGGGGTTTATTATCTTTCTATTCTACATTCATTAAGTGGTTAAATTGTTCATTTATATTTATTATTTTTTAAAGATATTTATTATTTATTTCTCTTTTCACCTGTATCTTTCAAGTTTTTATATACACTGACTTTAGTATTCATTTCTATGCTCTTATGTAGCTAACATTATGTTTCTTTCCATTTGGCAAAGCAGTGATATTCAGGTTGACCCAAGTCACTTTTCAGGAAACCACTGTGTAGACTCATCATGGTTTTCTAGAATCAATCCTAAAAAAAAGTCCTAGATTATCCTTAGTTTAATTACTTTGCAGGCAAATATTGATCTCAGATATCATTTGAAGTTCTATTTTTTATTCTTAATGTTAAGAAAATATCAGACTTAGACACTAGGCTGTCTTAATGTTATTCCAATTTAATATTTTTGCTTATGTCAGTCTTCACATCGATGGGGTTCCTAAATATCCCTTTATTTCTTTCATTATTGCCTCATCTCCATTTTCTCTGTTTGCTTTTTCTACAATTGTTAAGTTAATTGATTCACTTGATCTTGTCATTCATCCTTTAATTGTTCAATATTTTTTCTATTTATCCCTTTCCTCCTATTTCTTAAAAATTTCTTTAGTTTGTCTCCTACTTTATTACACTTTACTAAGTATCTGATGCTCTATTCACTGCACATACATTGAAGATATTGGTATTATTCATTTTATCATCATCTCTTTTGTTTGAAAGCCATGTAAATATATGTGTATTTCACCTCACATTGTTCCTTATCATTTCCTAATAGCTTGATTTCATCCAGTTTACTACCCTCTTGATGCACATTGAGAATGCAGACAAAAGATATTGTAACCTTTTTATTTTTACAAAACAGATTTTATATTAAAAGGACCAAAGGGAAACATACAGATTAAACTAACATTTGTCATGTTTACAAATAAATATTATATAAATGTTTATTCTGATTTATTTAGTACTTGTGAGAAAATATTAATTTCCTCTTCAGGAAATTTGCAAATAAAAAGAGATTTGTGTTATAAAATATGGTTAGTGGTCAAAGTACAGTTATGAGTTTTAGAATAAATACAAAATAGTTCCACTTTCTATAATTGCTGTAAAATCCTCATCAAAATTCTTTAATTTTTCCAAACAGAAACTATTGCAGGAAACATTCAGAAGAACTTAATACTTTGATGAAAAAGTTATTTCCAGCACTATATTATATTATTTTGTTTCAGAATTTTAGCAGACCATTACAATGATTTTTATCTGATTACTACCATGGGTATTTTTCAGAAACTACCAGCTGAGGACATTTTTCTTGAGAGTGGCATTTACTGGAAGTAATTTGTAATTCAAAACGCTTATAAATGTGGTAGAAACTTTTCAGTTCCTAATTATAGTGGAAGATCATAAAAGGCTGTTTCCAATAGCTTACATACTTCCTTTTACCTAAAATACTATAAATACGAATATATCTATTAATTAATTCTTATTTAGATATTACAATGTATCAGGCACTATTCAAAGAGTTTATACCTATTAGTTTATTTGGTATTCTAACAGCCATATGAAGTGGTTACTATTAGTTTTCCTATTTTATAGATGAGGAATTTATAATTCCAGACAGATTAACTTGACAATTTCACATAGCTATGAAACTGATGTTCATATATAGAAAAGTATTTTAATTTGATCTTATTCCTTTCACCCTGCTAAATTCTGTTATTATTTCTAATAATTTATCCATAAATTTAACTGAATTTCCTATGTATACAATGAATCATACCATGTGAGAAAAGAACAACTTACTTCCTGTATTTGATTGAAAAATAAAAATTATGTATCTTTATTGTGTACAATACATTGCTTTGAAACATGTATATATTATGGAATGGCTAGGTTGAGCTAATTAGCATATGCATTACCTCATTTACTTACCTTTTATTTTTGGTGAGAACACTTAAAATCTACTCAGGAATTTTAAAGAATATAATACATTTTATTTAACTTGATTCACCATATTGGAAAGTAGATCTCTTGAATTTACTCCTCCTAACTCATATTTTGTATCCTTTGACTAACATCTCCCTGCCTCCCTCACCATCACTAGTCCCTGGTAACCACCCTTCTCTCCATATCTATGAGTTCAATTCTTTTCATTTCCACATATAAGTGAAATTATATGGTGCTACTCTTTCTATGCCTGGCTTATTTCACTTTACATAATGTCCTCCAGGTTCATTCATGTTGTCACAAACGGCAGGATTTCCTTCTTTTTATAGTTGAATAATATTCCATTGTTTGTATATATTCCACATTTTCTTTATCCATTTATGTGTTGTTGGATACTTGATTTTCTTTCCTATCTTGTGTATTATAAACAGTGTTGAAATGAACACGAGACTGCAGATATTTCTTTGATATACTGATGTAATTTCCTTTAAACATCTAATCAGTAGTGGGATTGCTGGATCATATGGCAGTTATTTTTTTATTATTTGAGAAATCTTTATACAGTTTGCATAGTGGCTGTACTAATTTAAATGTTCTATCATTTTAAAATCTTATGTCTTTATACAGCCTTATAACGATAATTCTTTGAATTTATTGATAATTGATTTATGAGCTTAAATTGTGATCATCGTTTTTGTAAATGTGTGAGAGCAACTTGTATTGTTTAATTGTGGGGCAGAAATCTTCATCTTTCCATTATATTGTGCTTATTATTTGTGATGTTCTCCTAACACCTCAGAAAAAAATTTACCTTTGTGTGTTTTTTTTTCTTTTCAAATCTCATACCTTATGTTTTCTACATAATAGAAATTCACTGGCATTTATTGATAATTGATTCACTGCCTATAATGTGCTTATTTAAAAACTGTTTTATATTTGGTTGAGAACAAATTGTATTCTCTTGTTTGGGGACAGAATTCCAGATCATACTACTAGGCCATGCTTGTTAACTATGTTGTTCATATATTTTCTATCTTTACCAATTTTTTAACTGTTTTATTTATCAAGTTAAAAACATGAATTGAAATATTCTACTGTAGGAATAGATGTATAAAGTTTCTCCCTATTGTTTTATCAATATGTCTATTAATATATTTTGAGGCTAGTTTATTAATATATGCTTGTTTTCTTCATGAGCATTTTGTGGGAAATTTTCTAGTCGTAAGGATTCTTTTTGTCTTAAAGTTTATTCTCTCTTAAAAGACATATTTTTGCTGGGTAAAAACGTTTTGATTTCTAATCATTTTCTTATAATACTGTAGAGATATTATTTTAGTCTTTTGGTTTCATTTATTGCTGTGAGACGTCTTCCCTTTGTGTAATTTATGTTACTTTAAAATGATTGGTTTTTACACTCTAGTTTTTTTTTTTTCTTTTCCTTCTTAATTTTTTAAATTTTGGTGCACTGCAACTGCCATATCATGTGACTAAGTATGTAATATTTACTGCGCGTATTAGCTTCTTATATCTGTGGATTCAAGTTTGGCATTACTTCTGAAATGTTGTCAGTCATTTTTCTTTAAATATTCCCTCCTCTTCATTTCCACTGTCTTTTCCACTAAACTCGACTTGCATTATTTTATCTTCAATATTTTTAAACTTCTCATTTATATTTGTCTTCTGGCTTATCTATACTGCATATTTCTTCCAATTTTCTTTTCTTTTCTTTTTTTTTCAGACTTAATTCACTTTATTTTTCTTGTATAAAAACCCTATGTTGTAGCCACAGCTGGAGCCTGGGTCCGCTGCACAGAGACTCCGGTGTGGGTCTTGACAAGGTGGTCAGTGAATTCCTGATAGGGAGACT
>NW_012103065.1:646951-676057 GCF_000951045.1 Mandrillus leucophaeus
TGTATCTTTATTGTGTACAATACATTGCTTTGAAACATGTATATATTATGGAATGGCTAGGTTGAGCTAATTAGCATATGCATTACCTCATTTACTTACCTTTTATTTTTGGTGAGAACACTTAAAATCTACTCAGGAATTTTAAAGAATATAATACATTTTATTTAACTTGATTCACCATATTGGAAAGTAGATCTCTTGAATTTACTCCTCCTAACTCATATTTTGTATCCTTTGACTAACATCTCCCTGCCTCCCTCACCATCACTAGTCCCTGGTAACCACCCTTCTCTCCATATCTATGAGTTCAATTCTTTTCATTTCCACATATAAGTGAAATTATATGGTGCTACTCTTTCTATGCCTGGCTTATTTCACTTTACATAATGTCCTCCAGGTTCATTCATGTTGTCACAAACGGCAGGATTTCCTTCTTTTTATAGTTGAATAATATTCCATTGTTTGTATATATTCCACATTTTCTTTATCCATTTATGTGTTGTTGGATACTTGATTTTCTTTCCTATCTTGTGTATTATAAACAGTGTTGAAATGAACACGAGACTGCAGATATTTCTTTGATATACTGATGTAATTTCCTTTAAACATCTAATCAGTAGTGGGATTGCTGGATCATATGGCAGTTATTTTTTTATTATTTGAGAAATCTTTATACAGTTTGCATAGTGGCTGTACTAATTTAAATGTTCTATCATTTTAAAATCTTATGTCTTTATACAGCCTTATAACGATAATTCTTTGAATTTATTGATAATTGATTTATGAGCTTAAATTGTGATCATCGTTTTTGTAAATGTGTGAGAGCAACTTGTATTGTTTAATTGTGGGGCAGAAATCTTCATCTTTCCATTATATTGTGCTTATTATTTGTGATGTTCTCCTAACACCTCAGAAAAAAATTTACCTTTGTGTGTTTTTTTTTCTTTTCAAATCTCATACCTTATGTTTTCTACATAATAGAAATTCACTGGCATTTATTGATAATTGATTCACTGCCTATAATGTGCTTATTTAAAAACTGTTTTATATTTGGTTGAGAACAAATTGTATTCTCTTGTTTGGGGACAGAATTCCAGATCATACTACTAGGCCATGCTTGTTAACTATGTTGTTCATATATTTTCTATCTTTACCAATTTTTTAACTGTTTTATTTATCAAGTTAAAAACATGAATTGAAATATTCTACTGTAGGAATAGATGTATAAAGTTTCTCCCTATTGTTTTATCAATATGTCTATTAATATATTTTGAGGCTAGTTTATTAATATATGCTTGTTTTCTTCATGAGCATTTTGTGGGAAATTTTCTAGTCGTAAGGATTCTTTTTGTCTTAAAGTTTATTCTCTCTTAAAAGACATATTTTTGCTGGGTAAAAACGTTTTGATTTCTAATCATTTTCTTATAATACTGTAGAGATATTATTTTAGTCTTTTGGTTTCATTTATTGCTGTGAGACGTCTTCCCTTTGTGTAATTTATGTTACTTTAAAATGATTGGTTTTTACACTCTAGTTTTTTTTTTTTCTTTTCCTTCTTAATTTTTTAAATTTTGGTGCACTGCAACTGCCATATCATGTGACTAAGTATGTAATATTTACTGCGCGTATTAGCTTCTTATATCTGTGGATTCAAGTTTGGCATTACTTCTGAAATGTTGTCAGTCATTTTTCTTTAAATATTCCCTCCTCTTCATTTCCACTGTCTTTTCCACTAAACTCGACTTGCATTATTTTATCTTCAATATTTTTAAACTTCTCATTTATATTTGTCTTCTGGCTTATCTATACTGCATATTTCTTCCAATTTTCTTTTCTTTTCTTTTTTTTTCAGACTTAATTCACTTTATTTTTCTTGTATAAAAACCCTATGTTGTAGCCACAGCTGGAGCCTGGGTCCGCTGCACAGAGACTCCGGTGTGGGTCTTGACAAGGTGGTCAGTGAATTCCTGATAGGGAGACTCGGTAAATACAGTCTCCTTCCAGAGGGCAGGGGTCAGGTAGCTGTAGGTCTTAGAGATAGCATCAAAGGTGGCCTTGGTGAAGTTGCCCAGGGTGGCAGTGCAGCCCGGGCTGAGGTGTAGCAGTCATCGATACCAGCCGTCATGAGCAGCTTCTTGGGCACAGGCGCTGAGACGATGCCAGTGCCCCTGGGTGCAGGGATGAGGCGCACCAACACAGAGCCGCAGCGGCCTGTCACCTTGCAAGGGATGGTGTGGGGCTTGCCAATCTTGTTCCCCTAGTAACCTCTGTGCACGGGGACGATGGAGAGTTTGGCCAGGATGATGGCCCCACGGATGACGGTGGCCACCTCCTTGGAGCACGTAACACCCAGGCCAGCGTGGCCATTGTAGTCCCCAATAGCAACACCTTAAACCTGGTGCGCTGGCCAGCACGGGTCTGCTTCTGCACTGGCATAATCTTCAAAACCTCGTCTTTGAGAGAGGCCCCCAAGAAAAAGTCAATGATCTCAGATTCCTTAATGGGCAGGGAGAAGAGGTAGATCTCCTCCAGGGACTTGATCTTCATGTCCTTGGCCAAGCGGCCCAGCTTGGTGACAAGCATCCACTCCTTATCCTCGGCCTTGCCTCCGGGAGCTCTGCGGTCCCAGCCCCATCCACGGCCGACCCGGCCCCGGATGCCACTGCCGAAACCTCCGTGGAAGCCATCACGGTTCCCCATCCCAGGGCCACCAGGGCCTCTGGGCCCCCCCGCTGCACTGCACTGGTGTCATCTACCATTTGGTGTTTTCTCAGAGAAGAAGCTTCCTCCAATTTTCAAATATCTGTTCAGAGTGGTGTGTGTTTGTTTTTGTTTTTTGTTTTTGAGACAGAGCCTTGCTCTGTCACCCAGGCTGCAGTGCCGTGGTGCAATCTTGGCTCAATGCAGCCTCCACCTGCTGGGTTCAAGAGATTCTCGTACCTCAGCCTCCAGAGTAGCTGGAACTACAGGCACCTGCCTCCATGCCTGGCTAATTTTTGTAGTTTTAGTGGAGACAGGGTTTCACTGTGTTGGCCAGGCTGGTCTCAAACTCCTAACCTCAATTGATCTACCCACATCAGCCTTCAGGATTTTGAATTTTTTTTTTCCACACATGAAATATTTTCAGTTAAAGTTAAAATTATTATTTTCTTAGTAATTACATTTTTTTTTCATATTTTGCTGAACATCCCTAATAGCCTCTATTAACAGCTTAGTGTTTTATTCCATCCTCTTATTTTAGGGCTTGGCAAACTTTTCCATAAGTATCCAGATGTTAAATATTTTCGGGCCATGGACCATACAGTCTTTGTTGTAACCATTCAACTCTGCTGTTATAGTATAAACACAACCATAGTAATGCAGAAACAAATGGAGTGGCTGTATTTCAATAAAATTTTATTTACAAAAACATGTGGCTGGAGTATGGACTATAGTTTGCCAACCCCTGTCTATTTGTTTATACGTTATATATATATAGCTATTTTATTCCTATGGATGGATGGATGGATGGATAGAGCTGATAGATGATGGAAAGAGAGAGAGAGAGATTCAGGAACTACAAAGAACACCACTAAGATATTTCACAAGAAGATCTTAGTGAAAACTCCAAGGTCAAAATTAAGGAGAAAATGTTAAATACAGCTAGAAAAAAAGGCCAGGTTGCCTACACAGGGAAGCCTATCAGACTAACAGTGGACCTCTCAGCAGAAACCCTACAAGCCAGGAGAGAGTGGAGGCCAATATTCAACATTCTCAAAAAAAGAATTTTCAACACAGAATTTCATATCCAGCCAAACTAAGCTTCATAAATGAAGGAGAAATAAAATTCTTTCCAGACAAGCAAATGGTGAGGGATTTCATCACCACCAGGCCTGCCTTGAAAGAGCTCTTGAAGGAAGCATTAAATATGAGAAGGAAAACCCAATACCAGCCCCTGCAAAAACACACCAAAATAAAAACACCAATGACTATGAAGAAACTACATCAACTAGTGTGCAAAGTAATCAGATTGCATTATGATGACAGGATCAAATTCACACATAACAATATGAACCTTAATTTTAAATGGGCTAAATGCCCTCATTAAAAGACACAGATGAAGAGTCAAGACTCATTGGTGTGCTATATTCAGGAGACTCATCTCATGTGCAAAGACACACATAAGCTCAAAATAAAAGGATGGAGGAAAATTTACCAAGCAAATGGAAAACAAAAGAAAAAAATGCAGAGGTTGCAATCCTAGCCTCTGACAAAACAGACTTTAAACCAACAAAGATGAAAAAAGACAAAGAAAGGCATTACATAATGGTAAAGAGATCAATTCAACCAGAAGAGTTAACTATTCTAAATATATATGTACCAAATGCAGGAGCACCCAGGTTTATAAAACAACTTCTGGGAGACCAACAAAGAGACTTAGACGCCCACCCAATAATACTGGGAGACTTTAACACCACACTGTCAATATTACACAGATCGATGAGAGAGATAATTAACAAGGCTATTCAGGACTTAAGCTAATCTCTGAATCAAGTGGATCTACTAGATATTGACAGAACTCTCCACCATAAATCAACAGAATATACATTCTTCTCAGTTCCACATGGCACTTATTCTAAAATCTACCACATAATTGGAAGTAAAACACTCCTCAGCAAACGCAAAAAACTGAAATCGTAACAGTCTCTCAGACCACAGTGAAATCAAATTATAACTCGGGTTTAAGAAAATTGAGAAACCACACAACTACATGGAAATTGAACAACCTGTTCCTGTGTGACTCCTGGGTAAATAATGAAATTAAGGCAGAAGTAAAGCTTTGAAATCAATGAAAACAAAGAGACAACATACCAGAATCTCTGGGACACAGTTAAAACAATGTTTAGAAGGAAATTTATAGCACTAAATGCCCACATCAGAGAGCTGGAAAGATCTCAAATCAATACCCTAATAACATCACAATTAAAAGAGCTAGAGAAGCAAGAGCAAACAAATCCAAAAGCTAGCAAAAGACAAGAAATAACTAAGATCAGAGCAGAACTGAAGGAGATAGAGACATGAAAAATGCTTCAAGAAAATCAATGAATCCAGGAGCTGGGCTTTTCTTTTCTTTTCTTTTCTTTTTTTTTTTAAAAAATAACAGAATAGATAGACCACTAGCTAGAATAATAAAGAAGAAAAAAGAGAAGCATCAAATAGACACAATAAAAAGGGATAAAGGGGATATCACCGCTAACTCCACAGAAATACAAACTACCATGAGAGAATACTATAAACACCTCTATACAAATAAACTAGAAAATCTAGAAGAAATGGATAAATTGCTGCACACATACACCCTCCCAAGACTAAACAAGGAAGAAGTCAAATCCCTGAATGGACCAATAACAAGTTCTGAAATTGAGGCAGCAATTAATATACCACCTACGAAAAAAATCTCAGAACCAGATGGATTCACAGTTGAATTCTATCAGAGACACAAAAAGGAGCTGGTACCATTCCTTTTGAAACTATTCCAAACAATTGAAAAGAACGGACTCCTCCCTAACTCATTTTATGAGGCCAGCATCATCCTGATACCAAAACCTGGCAGAGACACCGCAAAAAAAAGAAAACTTCAGGCCAATATCCCTGATGAATATCGATGCGAAAAACCTCAATAAAATACTGGCAAACCGAATCCAGCAGCATTTCAAAAAGCTTATCCACCACAATCAGATTATTTTGTCCCATGGAGTGCTCACTTGATGTGGTGTTCTTCCCCTTCCCCTCGGAATGAGGCTTCCTGAGAACCAAACTCTAGTGATTGTTTTTGCTTTTCTGGATCTAGCTACTGGGCTTCGGGCTGGTGCTGGGGAGTATCTGCAAAGAGTCCTGTGATGTTATCTGTCTTCAGTTCTTGCAGGCATGGACATCAGCATTTGCTCCGGTGGAGGTAGTAGGGGAGTGAATTGGACTCTGTCAGAGTCCTTGGTGGTGTTTTTGTTTAGTGCACTGGTTTTGTGTTGGTAGGCCTCCAGCCAGGGAGTGGAGGTTTCAAGAGTCCATCAGCTGCAGTCATATAAGGAGGTTGCAAACTTGCCCTAGGGACACCTGGTTATGTACTCAGGTTTCTCAGGTGGTGGGCAGGGCCATAGAACTCCCAAGAGATTATGACCTTTGTCTTTGGCTACTAGGGTGGGTAAAGGAAGACCACCAGGTGGGGTCAGGGATAGGCATCTGGTATATTCAGAAGCATTTTATTATTTTTGATGCTCTTTTAAATGGAATTGCTTTCTTAATTTCACTTTGGATCACTAGTATATAAAAATAAAATTAATTTTTTTATATTGATCTTGTACCCCACAACTTTGCTAAATCTATATTAGTTCTAATAGTATTTTAGTGGATGTCTAGAATTATTCATATATAAGTTCATGTTATTTGCAAATAAAGATAATTTTTTTTCTTTCCAATCTTGATGTCTTCAGGATAATTTTGATGGTGGAGAAGAACCAGGTACTGTCAGCTAGCTGAAAACACACAGCAAAAGACATAAATTGATGGTTGAAGTTCTGATTAAATGAATATCAGATAGGTGCACTGCAAATTCTGTTTGAAGCAAAGTTGCTGACCTTTTACCTAGGGTTCCTTAAACTCCCCCTGTTTAGAAATGTCATTAATCTAAGAGTTTGAAAAGAGACTGAACGAACCTTCAGTGGAAGCAGATCAAATTAGAAGGTTATAGGTTCACAGGGGCATTGAACTTACAGGACCATAATATATATTTTACTGGCATAGCGAGAAGATTAAAATAGATGGCATCATAGTATCATGCCATATTGACAGCATGTACATATATGTGAGCATATAAGGATAATTAATTTTATAAAAAGTCATCAAAATTAGGATGACAAGCAACCATGACCAAAAAAAATCATACAAGCTTTCCTTTTTTTTGCCAGATATTGTTGCTCAAAACCAGTTTCAGCAATGTATATATATCATAGTTTAAGTATAATGTAAATAATTACCATACGTGTAAAACCCATATTGCAATAGAGGTTCTAAGACATTACCCAAGAAATTGTAAAACTAACTTTTATGGTTGTCCTTTTTAGACAGACCTTTCAAGAATATCCTGTAAGTATAACATACTACTTTTTTTTGCCAATAATTTCCAGTAATTTCTCTTCACTTTTACCTTTGGAGGCAGTATGAGGAAATATTTGAAGTTATACTACCACAAGGTGCCCTACGAATTATTTTTTTCTCTAGATACTTCTTGGCAGCTATCTGCATGACATGTGATACACTCTAATCCTAGGGTTTGATAAGTCCATTTCATGGTTATAACATAAAACTTTCTTGAAATTGTATAAGGAGAAATGGATAAAACTCACTCAGAAGATAAATGTAGAAGTTTTGGTGGGGAATCTACATTTTCCTGTTGCTAATAGTTTTAATTTACCAGACTGACTTGCTTTTAAATTACAAAATTTTTAAAGTTTCATCCAAATCATCGAAATAGGACTGAATTCTAAACTTAAAAGAAGTTCAACTTTACATTATATTTGTCTTCCCCCAACCCCAGTCAAAAAAAGAATAGACTGCATTTAATATTAATAAAGAAAAAAATGCCTTCTATTTGCATATCACATGTTTAAAGCACTCTTCATACATTATCTTGATCTACTCAAAATTCTTGCACCTTAAATTAGTGGCAGTTAATAATTTTTAATAGGTCCTAAATTCCTCAAAGCCTAGTAGTGTGTTTTTAATTTTCTTTTCTTTTCTTTTGAAGTTGTGTCTTTAAAAAATTATACTTCAATGTTTCATGAAATGTGTGGCAAAACATTATTACAGCATCCCTTACTGTACATTCATATCTATCCATTTGACTAAGCATAGAGGTACCAATGTGTTAGATGATTATAACGTTTCTTCTTACTTGCTTATAAGACTCATCTCAGATTTATCCATTCTACATTAAGTAGGTTTTAATTAAACTACTATGAATTTAAAGTTTAATTAGCTAGTGCTTCTGGTAAAAAATATAGCTGAGAAAAAGTCATATAGCTGCTGATAGCTTGTTGCCAGCTTGGCAGCTCATGACTGCACTGTGGTGTGCTGGGCATCAACAATTTCAGAGAATGTTAGCATCAGATGAGATCACTCTGTCACCAGAATTGGACAAGACAATGCACTACAAATGCAAACATCACAGTGACAAATATCCTTCTCTCCTGGCAAATATGAATGACTACTGCTGCTTCTCCAGTGACAATTCTAGCCCAACTTAGTGTCTCCCACCTCCTAGACAAATTAATAGGATACTCAAATACAAATTGGTTCTACTACCTGATAGTACCTAATTCCAAACAAACCAATAGTTCCTTAAACTTTCCCTCAAATTACCCAGAATAAGATTGAATTTATAATAATCCTATCATAAGTCTCTTACTTAATTCCTTCTCCACAATTTCCGTGGTGCATGATTTTCTTTACTGTAGCAAATTAATATACATAAATGTGTTTGACTATAATAGGTATGTTTCTGGCGCTCTTTAGGTAGTGGGATTCATATGTGCAAATATACACATCCTTGGTCATGTGAATTTAGAGCTACATGCAATGACAGAGGGAGATACAGATACAGACAGAAAAAAACATATGCCAGTTTCCTGGAAAGAACTTACCAAATATTTAAGAAGTGCTAGATGAACAGCTGGACACTTGCACAAAATTAATGAAGAATAGCAATTTTCTAGCCAACACATTATAATATAACTAGGATTGGGTGATCCTGCTTGGTTTGAAAGAGACGGCAAAGCAAAGAACCCTATACGAGCTTTGAATTTTAAGAAAGTGAACGTCTATTCCAGGAAAGCATTACTCTTTAAATGCTACAAAATCTTGGAAAAGCACAAACAATTGTCAATCCCCACCACTCTGGTGTTTTATGAAGAGCTGATCCTGAGCCACTGGAGGCTCCCCTGGAAGTTTCTTCTTCACTTCTTATTCAGGTCTGTTAAAATTTTGCTATTTTCAAACATGATGTTTCTTTATTCCTAATGTTCCTGTGTAACTATAGTCTTTCGGGCACACAATGAGGAAATTGGCCTTCAGACCTTATTTTAACACTCAATATTTGTAGCCACTGTGCTCAAATAGTCTTTTCAGTCAGGTCTCATTTCTCATTAGTTCCAGGATAAGCCAAGGATTTCAGTCCAATTTGCTGTGAGCCGTGGTACCATTTTGAATTCTTCTCAGACCCTTTCTGCTTCCATCAGTTTGGTTTGTCACACTGACATCTGGTGGACGAGACGTTTGGTCCCAAACACTTCATCACGAGACTTCATTTCAAATCACTCACTGCTGTAGATCAAACAAATGGTTGCCAATAAAGTGTTTGGCTATTTGAACTCTTGTTTTTGTTTTTTTCTTGTTCTCCACCGCTTCACCAATCTCAACTAGTTTTCTTCAGCCTCCCAGGAGCTCTCAAATTTTCTCAAGACAGGAGTCACAAGAACAAATGCAGATTTATATGTCAGTACTGATCAATCAACTTAGACTGTGCCTTGTATGTAGGTATCAATTTTAATCCTTGATTAATTTTACTGGTTCAGCTAATCTAGATGGACTTTATGAACAGATACAGTCTTAAGTAGAGGCAAATCCAATATTTTTCTTTAAACTGTGAAGACAGTTGAAACTGTTACAGGAATGGAGGTCGTCTAACTAATAGAAAGCTGTGAAATATACTTGTAGCACAGATTTTGTTTTTGAGTCCGCCTACATTTGTAGCAAAGATTTCAAAGGCATTCACTTTTTTCTTCACAAATTAAATGGGCAACCCATTCTTGATTAATTAAATAATACATCGTAAATGAAAAGATTTAAATGATTTTTACATTATGAAGGATTCTGAATTAGTATTTATCTTTATAATTATCTGTCATGTTAAAGATTTAGGCATCAGTAAATGAAGCCCCGTAAGATGTGTACATGGAATGCTGACATGAAAAGTCTAGTGAAACAGTAGCTTCTCTAGGAAATGCATTGAATTTGATTCTATCAGAAATAATGTATCCTATAAGATTTATAATTATTAGATAAACCATTTAAAAGTGATACCTTCATTGTTTGCTAGTATGCAGTAAAAATGGGAAAATACAAAACAAACAGCATAGTCAATAGTTTTTTAATGAAATAAAAGTTAAAATAGAATCAGTTCTTGTGAAATAGAGAAAACTTAATTTTAGATATTCCTGTGACAGTAAAGATGGTATAACAATAAGCCAGAGGCATGAGACACTTTCTAGTTGATTTTAAATACTGCAGTTTTATTTTCTCAATCTACACTTTTAAGTAATACTACACAGAGAATGTAGTGGGTTCATTAACTACAGTAAATGTAAAACAGAAACATACTACTGAAATAGGCATTTTTTAAAAATCATCTTCCTAGTCAGGATAACTTTACTCTCTGCATCTCAAAATCTTATATGTACTGCAGACATACTAAGATTAGGAATAGATTAATAACAAAAGTAAACAGTAAGAGTGACACCTTTTATCTAATGAGTGCTTTGTGCCTTCAATTCTATCTTGCTAGGGCATCAAACCAGAGAGAGAAAAAAGACGCCTGTTTTTTTGAGACAAAACTAAACAAAATTTCTCTGAGGTCAGGAGAAATAAGGGTGACCAATCAAGAACTATCACCACCAATTTTTCCTTAGATAAGGGGATTCATCCTTCTGTTGTAACTTCATCTACACCATGGAATACAGTGCAGTCATAAAAAAGGATGAGTTCATGTCCTTTGCAGGGACATGGATGAAGCTGGAAGCCATCATTCTCAGCAAACTAACACAGGAGCAGAAAACCAAACACTGCATGTTCGTACTCATAAGTGGGAGCTGAACAATAAGAACACATGGACACGGAGTGGAACATCACACACCGGGGCCTGTCGTGAGCTGGCAGGGGGAGGGAGAGCATTAGGAGAAATACCTAATGCATGTGGGGCTTAAAACCTAGATGACCGATTGATAGGCATTTTTATAGATAGCAAATTGGAGAATAAAAAGCACAATGGATTTTTCTCTGGAGCAAATCGTCCTGCTACACAATGGTGGTTAAAATTGATACCATTCTTGGAAAGTAATCTCCTCAAATGTCTCTGTTAAAGACCCCAAGCAAATGCTGGCAATTAAATGAACAATTTTATAATTTTGTTCTAGAGTACAAATTAAAGTTTAAATGTAGTGTGCCTCAATACATTTATTTAGAACAAACTAGTTTTAATGTGAGTCAAGGTTGAGCTCCTATTTGAGAAGTTTTCCTAGTATAGTCAACAAAAGAGTTTTGATTAAATTATAATATTTTGGTAAACACTCATAGCCATTTAACATTTTTATTCTGATTGCATAAAATGAATGTTGCAATAAAACCAGTTTGACACTTGTTTCATTGTCTCATGTTTATGATATATGTAAGATATTTCAATAAATTTATATATAAAAGAATATTTATATACTATGTATACAAATAAGAAAAATATGAAAGCTCAGAACAAAAAGGAGATTAAATTATCCACTAAATTCTTGCTGGGTATGCAATCTTCCTGAAAATGATTACCTTGAGTCCTTTCTGCCTATTGTATTCCTTGAAAACCCATCACCCAGGGTTTCTTAGCTAATTAAAGGTACAAAATAATTACCGATACCAATCATCTTTGTTCTACATAAATGTCTTTTGTCTTAATCTTAGCTCCTGGGGTTTACTGACCAGTGTAGTTGCTTTGTTTGCAACTTTTAAACGCCGGCATATTTAAAACTGATTCAGGAAGCATGTTTTAAAAAGCAGATTTCTAGGCACCACATTTAGAGATTCTAATACATTATGTCTGTTGACGCCCTAGGAATCTACATTTTAATTTGTATCTGCAGCTGATTGTGAGGTAGGCTCACAAGCAAAACTTAAGGAATCGGGTGGATACTTCATAAGAATGATAAAGAGCTGGGCAAATGAAGTAAGTTAAATAGTGTATTGTTTCACGCCCCAGTAGTTTCCGAAATTTTATAGTAGAGTTTTGTCCTTCAACAGGACCTTCGCAGTTAATATAAATTTGAAAGTTGAGAGCACCTACAATTCATGAGCAAAAAAGGGAGACCATACACCTTTTCCCCTTGGTTCACTGTTAATTTGATCAGAGAGACTTAGAGGGATGTCAAATGGCCAAAGGTTTAATAGCAATCATTGGCTTCTGATTGGCATGTTGGAACTGGTACAGTATGCCAGTAATCTTAGTTGAGTGAGCACTTTCCCAGACAGATCTCTTTGCCACTTTAGGCCATTAGTATCTGTGCACAGCCAGATCAGGAATTGCACATATAGCAGATTGGAACTGTGATAGGAAGTGACTGAAGTCACCCAGTAGGATACTAGAGGCATTAATAAATACTGTTGGCAGATCAAACTTGATATGCTAAAATTTGCTATTTCAGAACATTTTGAGGTTAAAAGAAAAAAAGCCACATCTTTGAAGGCAACTGAGTTTATGATTAAGTTATGATTTAAATTGATTGTGTGTGTGTGTGTGTGTGTGTGTGTGTGTGTTTTCTGTTACTAGCACTCTGACCAAGTCTGAATTCACCAATAAAAAAGGGATAATGATGCCTATTGTATAAGACTGCTGTGAAGATTAAAAGAGGCCAAAAACTTAAAAATACTTTGCAGAGTCCCAGGAAAAAAATGTGTACAAATGTATATGTATTTTTCTTACTCATTCCAGTTTGTTTGTTATGAATACATTTTGAATCTCTTTCCTCAATTTCAGCTTATGTGTCTAAATCTCCTTTTTACTTTTATTGAAAAAAGATTATCAGTAGTTTTAAAAAAGTGTTAGGGAATAATCAGGATATAAAAGAAAATTGAATTGTAGCCTGTTGTAGACAGGAGGATTTTTGATACTTGTTTTCTGTCATATAAACAGCATTTATTTTCCCTTTGACAACTTTTGAAGAAAATATTCAAATAAACCCAGATATCTTTTATAACTATTGGGTGCTGTTAATTTTACTTGGATATTAGAAATAAATTTATACTATTTTATTTGAAAATCATAACATACACTTAAATATAATTTTACAGGTTTTTACTGAGAAACACATATTTACATTTTATTATGAAAATAGGATGTATAAGAAAGAAAATAAGTAACTTTCCAAATATACTTGTTTTCTATAAGATGAAGCCAACTTTCTCACTAATCATTTTTGATTTTAGATTTTTCGCTTACAACTTTCCTTGGTTTAAAATGACTTAGATCTCATTTTTTTAAAGACACAAATATGCTTTATGTAGGTGATGTTATTATATTTGCATAGAACCATTTAACAACCGCAATAAAGAATGATACAAAAAGTTTAGATTAAAGAAAGTTTAAATTAAAAATTAAATTCTTGGTAAAAGAATTCCGTAATAAGAAGTTGAATGTTGGCCGAGCGCGGTGGCTCACGCCTGTAATCCCAGCACTTTGGGAGGCTGAAGTGGGCAGATCACGAGGTCAGCAGATCGAGACCATCCTGGCTAACACGAGGAAACCCCGTCTCTACTAAAAAATACAAAAAAATTAGCCGGGCGAGGTGGCGGGCGCCTGTAGTCCCAGCTACTAAGGAGGCTGAGGCAGGAGAATGGCGTGAACCCGGGAGGCGGAGCTGATAGCCGAGATGGCGCCACTGCACTCCAGCCTGGGTGACAAAAAGAGACTCCGTGCCAAAAAAAGAAAGAAAAAAAAATTGAATGTTTATACAAATCTTATCCTAAGAACAACATTTGAAAGGTCGTCAGTTTATCTTAAATTGTTTTCAAGTGGATTTGGTTACTAGCGTGAAAGAAAAGGCTTTCATCTGAAGACAGTTTCAGTTTCTGAAGTTGTCCCATACAATTGACTTCTCTACATTGTTGTCGTGATTAATTTCTAATATAGTCTTAATATTAGGTTGGTGCAAAAGTAATTGTGGTTTTTGCCATTTACAATGAAGACTTCAAAAATCATCCGATACGATGAAATATAAAACCCTTCAGGTATTAATACACAAGTATAATTATGAACTCTCTTGGGGGTCTGAAATTACATTTTAACTCTTTGATGTAATTTAAATGCTCCCAACTTAAAGTACCTTTTAAAATTAAAACATTTGTTAGAATATTCTAAAATCAAGATCTATAATGACAAGAGCCAAACTACATGATTATTAAGACCTACAGTGTTTCATTGTAGAAATAAGGGAAAACTGGCTGGTGAATCTGCAGTTCACCTACCAGCTTTTGTACTAATTAGGAAATTAAACGCAGGGCTTGCCAGCAGTGTTGCTTCGTTTAAAACAAAATATGAAAAAAAAAAGTGCATATATGATAAACTTGGGTAGACCCAAGTTTGAGTAGAAAGCATTGTCTAAATAGTCACTGCTTTTCATCAGATAGGGATGCATTTATTATATTTGTATTCTCTACTCTCTAAATTTGAAAAATATTCCTAGTGAAGAGATTAACTTTAAAAACATGACTAAGAATGATGTTCGTTTTTTTTTTTCTTCTCAATTCATGTTGCCAGCTTCTAAAATGTCTAGGTACAATTAGGTTATTTATAAGAAGTGATGTATCCTTAGACCATGTTATGAATTATACTTCTGTATAGAGAGAGAGTTGACCAAAAATGGCAGAAGGTTAGAATAATAAGTATAAATTTTGAAATATTTCATCATTAAATATTTTCTTTGAGTACCACGGTCTTTTTTTTTCTTCACTTCTTTTAGTCTGGAAATTGATAATTTCTTTTAAAACAAGTGTGGCTGTATGTAATATAATACTATAGTTCAACTATTTATAAATTTTTATCATGTGTTTCTTTCCAAAATGCATGCATGTAAGATTACAAATGTACATATTCTCAGCCAATTCTGCTATTTCCTACAAAATATTTATGAAAGACTTATTGGCAAATGTAAACTATAGTGTAGCTCACCTAATGTACAAAATGTAATACTTGTCTAAAAAATATTTTTAAAATAAAAATTTTGCTATTCTTTCATGAACTGAAATGTAATGTTATAAAATACTTGTATATGTTAACTATTAGAAAAGTATAGAATAAAGTTTGAAGAATGCAGGCGTTATTGAAAATAGTCAAATTTTCAATAAGCTTCCAAGAATATTGCAGATATCTACATTTTCTTCATTTTAAGAACAAGAATCTCATTTAACTTAGTTGAATGAACATAAGGCCTCGGGGATATCATTTCAGTGTCACTTCATATCAAACCAATACATTAAAACCAGTGTTCCAAATATTCTAACCTATTCAAGCAAAAAACATTCACCAAAGTAAAATGCAATGTAAAAGGCACTATAGAGTAGTTTCAAAGTAACAACTGTCCTATGGTTAGTCACATGAATATTTAGAATAAAGGAAAAAGTAATGAAATGGAAACGTAGAGAAAGAGAACTCTGAATATGCTTAAATGTGTACAAATAACAGTCAATTTGCAAATAACACAAACTCATATATCGGTCAACAATAAGGAGTTTTGGTTGATAGAAAAAGAAGGAGTCCTAATACAAAATTAATTTCCTCTGTTTCTTTTTCTTTTGTTTTGTTTTAAATTTGTTCCCTAGATCTGTTTTGTGGGAAAGGAAAGGAGTGACTCTCCTGAACATCTGTAATACCCAGCTGCACGTTGGCATTTGGGTAAGATTTGATTGACGGCGTACTTGAATGTAGATTTACAAATGTGGCCCAAGGCCAGTTTTCCCTTATTTCTACAATGAAGCACTGTAAGTCTTAATATTAAGTGTTTACTGGAAAGGAGAATAATAAAGCAGTTTCTAGCAACACGCAGAGAATGAAAACAGGTGAATTAATCAGTATTACTACCTACCCATAGGTCCCACAGCTTATCATAGATATTCCAACCATGAAATGCTAGCTACTCAATAGTACAGAAAAATTGCCTTAAAATAGCCTGCCAGTGCTATTACCCTAGTGCTGTCAATTGGATACTCTCAAAACTTATGTTTTGTCTACTAATCCTTTTGTGGGGTTTTTTGTATGTTTATTTGTTTTACATTTGAGTTCTCTCTTTGTTAAAATTCAAAAGGTGTAACATGGTTTGATTAGAGGCTTCTAAAACAGCACATCGAAAACCTTATGGTCTGGAAACTATTTATGGGCTTCAGAATTGTTACAGAGTAATAAACACATTTTTTTACCTTTGCCTAAAATTTGTATATCTGTCTATACAAAAAAGAAAATCTTGTAATTCTACTTTCAAACCTATTAAATTAATGGGAGAGATTGCAACTAATATTTGGTACTTTTCCACAAAAGTTTGAAAGGATGGCTAAACTTTACCATGAGGTAAATAACAACACATCACAGTTGAAATTGACAGATGTGGAAAGGTGAAGTTCATGTTATTAATTTCCTGGAATCACTTAAACTTTCAGAAATATGCCTTTACTTCCGTCAGTGAAAGACTTTCCCATCTATGAAGCAAAATCTGATATTTTTAAAAGATCAGCTTACCGGAACTATTATTTATTTAACAAGAGAAAAAGATATTCCTAATGTGAAACTATGCTTAAGTTTAAAATGGCCCAAACTCTTCATCATGTTTTGATTTGTATCCCGATGATGTCAAGAATACCTCTTAGCCCTTATAAAGATATTACTAATGTTTTTTCTCCTTTGTGTTCCCCATGGAAGTTTACTTTATTGAACATACTATGCTCTTCTTATTTCTAGCTTACCTTGCTTTGTTAAAACACTATTTGATAATATAAATAGTAATAATAATATGACTACATATTAGCATAGCTCTTTTAATTTAGCAAAGCTTTCTTGTAGACATAATTTAAAATTATAATCACATAAATTGTATAAAATATGTAGAATAGGAGTGTATATTCAAATTAGCCCCATAAATGGATCAAATTTATTAGCTAGATAATAGATAAGAAAGAGCTGGAGTTGGAACTCTGAAAGCCTAACTCCAAACTTAGATATTCTTCCTGGTTGACTCACCACGACTGGCTTCCAAAGCATGCTTCATATACCTTTTCTATTCACTTATGTAAGTATCTCATAATGTTACTGAATATAAATTAGAAAGTATATCATCAAATGTAATCAGAGACTCTACGTGATCAAAATAAGGATGAAATTAGAGAGAATCTCTCTAAAACATTTTTGTCCAGAAACATAAATATCCATAAACTGCTAAAACTTTGAACGTAATTTTTATTGTTGTTATTTAAGATTATTTGATTCCTTATTTCAAATTCTAATTGACAACACAAATAACCTTTAAACTTTTAAGGGAAAGAAGTTAAATTCTAACACTTAGGAAAAAATAAAGGTGAAATGCAAAATTCCAGTATGCTCTAAAATATAAAAGTACTAAACAAACAAACAAAAAGCAAATATGCACTTACAAATACAGAAGAGCATTTAATAAAATCTATTTATGAGATTCTCCACAAACATATAGAGTTAATGTAAATAACTGATGCTAACACGTAGTGTTGATCCCAACACTATGATTATTGGTAGTTCAGTAAACATTGACTTTTGGAGGAAATAATCACAAATTAAGGTGAATAATATAAAGTGGAGTAAATAACTAATATTTGCTGAATTTGTTTTTGTGAGATTATTCTAATTTATTCTCATACAGGAAAACAAAAATATATCCAGAATAATGTCATTATATAGACCTTTAATAAGAAACAAGAAATCTGTTTAATAGTAAAAATAAATGTATGTGTTAAGGTAAAAAAAAGTTTGGATGCTGAGATAGAATACTTTCCACTTTTGTGGTTGACAAATGCCAGGATTATTTTATAGCAATTACATTTTGTAGGTCCATTGCTTTCACATTTCAGTTGTCATGATAATGTTAATTGTATAACGTCCATCATAAATTTAAAAGGGCAAACACAATGTTCCATTTGAAAAAAGACTTTGATAATTTATAGGAAAAAAAAAAAACCTTGAAGTCTATACAAGACTTATAGAGAATTCTTAACCCTTTTAATCACAAAAGCATTTTTTTCATTCCCTCAGCCAGAGACAATGACAACAGAATTTTAAATCATTTTCATCTAGGCTTTCAAAAATTTGAGAGCCATGCAGTTTTATTTTTAAAACACTGGTAAGTAATTATACATGACTGTGATGCTATACATTTGCAATATTAACCCTTGATGGGTTTTTAAATAATCTATACATGGGCTGTTCACTCCTGAGCAACCTTTTATGTCCTCATTCAGAAATGCTTCCAAAAGTTGGAGTTTGAATTGTAGCCTTTGTCGTAGTCAGTAAAATCAGGCAGGGAACGGTGGCTCACGCCCGTAATCCCAACACTTTGGGAGGCCGAGGCTGGTGGATCCCCTGAGGTCAGGTGTACGAGACCAGCCTGGCCAACATGGTGAAACCCCACTAAAAATATAAAAATTAGCCAGGCATGGTGGGGCATGTCTGTAATCCCAGCTACTTGGGAGGCTGAGACGGGAGAATTGCTTGAACCCAGTAGGCAGAGTTTGCAGTGAGATGAGATCACGCCACTGCAATCCAGCCTGGGTGACAAGGCAAGACTCTGTCTCAAAACAAAGCAAAACAAAACAAAATCAGTAAAATTGTGTAGGAAAAACTTGCTTTCACCTTGTTTTTCCTCTACTCTCACATCACAGTAATGGTCACACAGAAGACTTCTGTGACCAAATGAATGAGGGTTTTTTCCCCATATACCAAGCAGCATACACCAACTGGTTGTCGTCTAATTCAGTTCCGACACTGTCTACCCAGAGACAGTGTCAGATCCCACAGGCTGAGGGCTCAGTCTCCAAGACTGCTCCCTCACACACACCCAGTTGCAAGTCTGGGCCTACAGAAGTTCTGATCAATCGGCTTTAAGTTGGGGTTCCCATGAACCAAATCAAAGTTGGGTTTGATTAATTTGCTGGAGAGGTTCAAAGAACTCAGGGAAACACGTTTACCAGTTTATTACAAAGGTTACTGCAGTTGACACAGATGAAGAGACACATAGGGCAAGGTATTGGGAAAGGGGCAATTTCCCAAGTTCCGGGGAGGAACTTTCACGCCCTCCCTGGCTGTGCCACCCTCCAGGAACCTCCACGTGGTCAACTCCCGAAGCTCATTGAAACCTGACCTCTTGGGTTTTTATGGAAGCTTCATGACATCCACATTCCTTCCCCCAGTGTATAGGGTGGAACTGTCTCATGGGAGGGTCCTAAGACCCACAGTGAGAAAGGTGGAGAAACATTAGAGTGAAAGGAGGGGAGGAGAAGGTCAGAGGCCTCCCTTGAGGTCTAACATAGCCAACGCTGTAACAAAAAGCTGTAACAATGCCTATGGGAGTTACAAGCCAGGAACCATGGATGAAAACCAGTATATATCGTAACACTACAAAAAAAAAAAAAAAAGAAAAAAGGGAAATTTATCAATTAACAATATTACTGGGCCTGGTGGCTTACACCTGTAATCTCAGGGCTTTGGGAGGCAGAAATGGGAGGATTGCTTGAGGCCAGAAGTTTGAGATCAGTCTGGGCAACATAGTGAGATCCCATCTTTACAAAAAATAAAATAAATTAGTCAGGTGCACTAGTGGTGCCTCGTGCCTGTAGTCCCAGCTACTTGAGAAGCTGAGGTGTGAGAATTGCTGGAGTCCAGGAGTTCCAGGCTGCAGTGAGCTGTGATCATGCCACTGCACTGTAGCCCAAGTGACAGAGCAAGAACCTGTCTTAAAACAAAAGCAATTAAAAAAATACATTATTTCATAATAACATTTTTTTCTTGTCATTCTACTAAAAGTGTTAAGATCTACTATCAGATGGGATAATAATGAGTCGTTAATGCATGTTTGCAATGGAGTAATTTATATTTGCAAAGCTTCAGAATCTAAAGTAAAGTCAAAGGAAGGGGAGGAGAAGCAAAAGAAAGAGGAGGTGGAATGATAGGAAAAGAAGGAGGAGGGGGGAGAATAACATTTCGATTGCCTATGGCATTAATACATTCATTTATAAAGTAAGTATGAAGTAGGTTTAAATATTGTCAAGAATTAAACTAATGCACAATATATTATTTCATAATAATTATTAAATTAACCCAAATTTGTATAAATAAGGATTTAAATTATCATTAAATTAACCAGTTGTTTAAATTTGCTTTACTTTTACTCTTAAAATAAATGGCAAAGAAAATTTTTCTCTTATTAGTAACTTATGGAAGCAAAAGGGTAAAAAACGGGTTTGAAAATATTACTCTAAACAATAGTAAGTTATTTTTCATCAACATTTGGTTGAATGATCTAAGTCCTTTTGGACTGTCGAACTATCAGCCCTGATGGAATAGTGCATCCATTTTCAATGATGAACAATGGATTTTTACAGTTCAGGGCTTTGGCTCCTTTCCATGAAGTATAGAAAACGCGTTGCAGAAAATAATGCTGTAAAACAAAACCAGCCAGGAGTCAGAGTCAGGAGATTCTTTTACTTTTTTCTTTTTCTTTTTTTTTTTCATAGATGTCTTGGATATTTGGGTTATGTTCTAAACTTAGCTCAGATATGTAATACTGTCTAGTAGGGGGCTCAATTTTCAGTCTGTGTGTAGGAGATTTCTAAAGATTTACATTCTAAATTCTTAAATCAATTAAAGTCCTAATGTGTATTCTCTAGCTGCAGAGCCTTCATCCCAATTCTAACACAAGAAGCAAAACTCTACAACCTTTGTAGTATTTAGCTTGTATCATTTTCAAGGGAAACTGGGCATTGTCTTATAGAGCTGGTACTCAGGATCGTAACATGATTTTTCTTCTTTTTTCTCCATGGAAATGTCTACCCCATGGTGTTTAAACATGACATTGTAAAGAATAATCAGTAGAGACTTTAGCTGAGCCAGGCAGTTACTGTTTTCTTTTGAAATAGATGATCAATAACATTCTCCCCTCTTGTATTTTGTTTCCCTCTTTTTTAAAGGGAATCAGAAACTTAACTACTTCTAAATATAACAATATAAATTTAAAAAGGAACTATACTGTTAGGTACCAAGAAATGTGTAAATTTTGTGTTTTCTTCAATTATGATTGTCTCAGAAATGTACCCTGCATACCAAAAATGGGTTGAAAGCTACTGCAGCATGATATCCATGTTGCAATTGGCCAGCATCATCTTTGTTCACTATTTTTGAAGTTTTCTGAGACAAAATTTTGCTTACCTTCTTCCCATCCTCTTTGCCTCTCTCTTACCTCTTGCATTCGATGTTTCCCTTTCATCTCTCTTCTTTCTGTATTTAATTGGTCATTTAAAAGTCCTGTTCTCCTTTTCTTAGTAGATCTCATCTTTCAGGAGTCCCCTGAATCCACACATGGCAAATGTTTCAAATTTATACATTTTAATAGTCACTTGGGTGCTATATGAAGGAGTGGGAAAGATAGCAGACACTTTCTCTGGCCTTTTCCTTGCTCCTCATTTTGGCCAGATCACCATCAGCAACTCCGATTAAGCTGTTCTCCTTTAGCACTGAATTTAATTATTTTCTAAAATCCAAAGACTTTGCAGACAAGTGTTCTTTTCCTATCATATCTCTATAACATTTTTCATCCTCTGATGATTCTGAATCATTTCTAACTAGTGGCATCTTTGCTATGATTGTAACTCATAAACAGCATCTGAGTTATGCAACATGGCTTAGGTAGAGAAAGTGGCAAATATTTTTTGGCTCTAACCAAATTTCCTATTTCTGTTTTCATAGTCTACATACAGAAAGAAAACAAAGCCCTGAGCAAGAAACCTGCTATGTGGGTGTCAGTACCTTGAAAGCCAGGATGGGTACAAGCTGTTCAGAGGCTTTAAGCCTATCAATTAATGTCTTCCCGAAAGCTATGGTCAACCACACTCTGCAGAAGTATGCTAAATAGGCATTGTGCAAGTATTGCTCATTCACAGGCAAAAAATTTTCCTTTCTGTTCTTGTGCAGTCTTACATGAATAAGGAGTTGGAAACAGCTTCCTGTGCTACACGAAACAGAACTCCTGGGTTAAAATTAGTCCCAGCAATGCCCGTAATTAGCGATATAATATGACATGTGTTGCTTACCCTCTCTGGCCCTCGCTTTTCTCATTTTGAAGGCTGTTCTTGACCAAAAATATATGGCATTAAAGTTTTAGCAAACGAAAGCCATTTCTCTTTCTTCCATGACTGAATCTGAAATGAGCTGGGACTGATAGAAAATTTTGTCTGTGTTAAGAAATCGCACGGTTACTTAACTACCACCACCACCTCACCCCTCCAATCAACCACCACCAAAACTGATTTACTTATTTATGTATGTATTTATGAAGATGGAGTTTCACCTGTCACGCAGGCTAGAGTGCAGTGGCACAGTCATGGCTGACTGCGACCCCGACCTCCCAGACTCAAGTGATTGTCTCACCTCAGCCTCCTGAGTACCTGAGACTACAGGCACGTGCCACTACATCTGGCTAATTTTTTAAAAATGTTTTTTGTAAAGACAGGGTTTCGCCACAGTACCCAGGCTGGTCTCAAATTCCTGGGCTCAAGCCATCCTCCCACCTCGGCCTCCCAAAGTGCTGGGATTACAGGTGCGAGCCATTGGGCTATAAAACCTGGCTTGTAAGAGTGATTTCCATCTCACTTTGGAACATTTGGTTTCTGATCACAACTGGTTGGATCATGGATGGCTGTCGAATCCAAGAGCAGGCAAGCGAAATCATGGGTCATGGCCCAAATGGCCTGGATAGAAAGGAAAAATTATATGACTTGATTTTTGTCTAGAAATATAGAAGAGCATGGAACAGTTTGAAACTGCTGAAGCTGAAATGATATGAGAGGAGGACATGGGGCGACTAGGCCAAATTTATTAAGAAACCTCAAATATGAATAAGATTAGAAAGTAGTAACTCTAATAGATAACCCTATGAGATAGGGAGAAAAATGGAAAGTCCAATGTAAGACAAACATATAGTAGTAAAGGAGAGTTAGAAAAAAAGTCACACTGAGGACACGTGCTAGAATAAATCTCCAGGGGCCCGTCCTGGGTTCCTTCTTAGCGTACCTCTTCTTGTGTGCTGGTTGTTACTAATTTTCTGAGTTTGATTTAGGGGAGCTTTCTATACTAAATTTCATATTGCTTGAGGCTTCCAAATAAAGTTAAAATCTTTCCACCCAACCAACTTATAGTAAAAGAATCATTCTGTGATTTTTAAACTCCAAACTCCATATTCCCATATGGTATTTTCATTTTATTAATTCCAAGATGTTTATAATTGAAAGAGTATTTAGAAGACATTTTGAAACAGAAAATTTTGCATGAGTATTACCTACTCTGGAACTTTGCTTCTCATATCCTCAATAACAGCACCAACTTGACAAGAAATCCCGTTCAAAATGCTACTCACCCACCAAAGAAGATGACATTTATGTGTACTAGAGTTTTATTGGTTTGATTAATACATCTCCATGTCCTACCATTAATACAAACATAAACATGCAGTCCTATTAAACTTCATCTTCGTGATTAAGATATTACATATTAAATAAAAATATTTTCCATTTTTACCATCCCTAATTTAAAATTAAATTCATCCAGATGAGAATATGTCAAAGAAAGATCATAAGACTTTTGCTAAGAAACATATTTTAAATGTCACCGCTAAAAGTTACATTTCATTCTTAAAAAAAGAAAACCATGCTTTCTATATCACACTGCATTGGGGCATTCACGATTAATGAAGACATTTGACAACCGATGTTGAATTTATTTTTTGTTTTAGAAAAAGAGTAACATATGCAAGATAATATGAGCAATGGAATAGAAACAGAGTAGAAACAGACGCCTGTTTGATTCAAATGAGGAAAAATATATCGACACTGACTTTACACTATATATACAAAGAAATAAAGAGCAGCGATTACAGCAGGGTTCAGCATTTGCTTGGAGAAAACTCTTGATCTTGTGTAGTCTCTACCATACTCCTTGCCCCTAGCCAAAATAAACAGAATCTGCATTTTGTTAAGCAAACATAGGTTCAGTATAATTCCTAGTTTTCACTTGACCTCTTGTTGCTATATTTTTCTTCCTAAAGAGAAATTGGAAGCTGCTACTAAGCCCAGACAGAAACCGTGTCTGGGAAACATCAGGAACAGCTCTGATCCATGCTTTGAAGTAGATAAGGTGACTTTCAATAGCCCTCATTTCCCTTTTTGTCCTCATCTTCCTATCCTGGTATTGCTGCCTCTCAGGTTTCTGACCAAAATGTCATCCTAATCCTTTCTTCTTGTTATTGTTGTTACAATCTTTCCTTCTTCACCCTTTTCCCCAGCACTTAGATATGTGGTTGCCAAACTTTATCCTAATGAAGTAACCTCTGCTATGTAGAATCAGTTCCTAAAGTGTCAATTAATTGGCCGGATAAATGAATACAAGCTAATACTCTCTTAGATGATCATAGTGTATTGGAAAAAAAAATCTTCATCTGTATGGTCAGATCTGTATGTGACTCTATTATAAGGGATTTTGATAAGCCTTAATTCAAACAGAATTTTTAGGGTTTATATTCTGTTTATATGTTGGGTCAAATGGTAGATAGGTTTTAAGTCCTTTGAGAAATCTCCAAGCTGTTTCCCACAGTGGCCGAGCTAATTTACACTCCCACCAACAGCATATAAGTGTTCCCTTTTCTCAGCAGACTCTGACATCTGTTGTTTTTTGACTTTTTAATAATAGCCACTCTGACTGGTGTAAGATGTTTTGATTTGCATTTCTCTGATTATTGATGATGATGCTGTAAAAAGCAATACTTACCATCCCCCAAATAATCTATTGTCTGAGTTTTAAAGTTTACGATACAGATGGTATCATATACCTTAGACAATCATATTAATAAGCTTTGCCATCAGATCTATTTCTCAAAAAAAGATTTTTTCTTCCAACTCTTCTTTTAGATACAGAGAGTACATGCGCAGGTTTGTTACATGGGTATATTGCACTCAGGTAGTAAGTATAGTCCCCAGTAGGTAGTTTTTCAACCCACGCTCTCCACCATAGTCCATAGTATCTATTGTTTCCATGTTTATGTTCATGTGTGCTCAATGTTTAGCTCCCACTTATAAATGAGAACACGTAGTATTTGGTTTCCTGTTCCTGCATTAATGCATTTAGGATAATGGCCTCCAATTGCATCCATGTTGCTACAAAATACATGATTTTGTTGTTTTTGATGGCTGTGTAGTATTTCATGGTGTATATATACCATATACCATTAGGTACTTTATCCAGTCCACCACTGATAGGCACCTCCACTAATTAAATGTCTTTGCTTTTGTGAATAGTGCAGTGATGAACACACAAATGCATGTGTCTTTTTGTTAAAATTGTCTATTTTCCTTTGTGTATTCCAGTAATGGAATTGCTGAGTCAAATGGTAGCCATCTTTTAAGTTCTTTGAGAAATCTCCAAACTGCTTTCCACAGTGGCTGAACTCATTTACATTCCCACCACCATCTCACTGGTGTGAGATGGTATCATATTGTAGTTTTAATTTGCATTTCTCTGAAGATTAGTGATGATGAACATTGTTCATATATTAATATTGATTGGCTAGCTGTTTGTATGTCTTCTTCTGAGAAGTGTCTGTTCATATCCTTTATCTATTTTTAAATAGAGTTTTTTGTTTTTTGCTTGTTGATTTGTTTAAATACTTTATAGGTGCTAGATATTAGACTATCATTGGATGCACAGTTTGCAAATATTTTCCCCATTTTATAGGTTGTCTATTTACTCTGTTAATGATTTCTTTCACTATGCGGAAGCTTTTTAGTTTAATTAGGTCTCACTTGTCAATTTTTGGTTATTTTGCAATTGCTTTGGGTACTTCTTCAAAAATTCTTTTCTAAGGCTGATGTAGAGAAGAGTGTTTCCTTGATTTTCTTCTAGGATTTATCTACTATAAGGTCTTACATATAAATCCATAATCCATCTTGAGTTAATTTTTTATGTGGTAAAAGTTAAGGGTCCAGTTTTATTCTGTTGCATATGGCTAGGCAACAATCCCAGCACCATTTACTAAATAAAGAGTCATTCCCCATTGCTTGTTTTTGTCAGCTTTGTCAAAGATCAGATAGTTGTAAGTGTGTGGGTTTATTTCTGGGTTCTCTAATCTGTTCCATTGGTCTATGTTCCATTGGTCTATGTGTCTCTTTTTTGCCATGCTGTTTTGATTACCATAGCTTTATAATGTAGTTTAAAGTTGGGTAGTGTGATGCCTCTTGCTTTGTTCTTTTTACTTAGCATTGCTTTAGCTATTTGGGCTCTTTTTTGGTTTCATATGAATTCTGGAATAGTTTCGTTTTGTTTTGTTTTCTAATTTTGTGAAGAATGACCTTGGTAGTTTCAAAAGAATAGTAATGAATCTGTAAATTGCCTTGAGTAGTATGGTTATTGTAATGATATTGATTCTTCGAATCCATGAGCTTAGAATGTTTTTCCATTTATTTTTGTTATCTCTGATTCCTTTCGGCAGTGTTTTGTAGTTCTCCTTGTAGAAATGTCAAAATTTCTATGCTCTGTTGTGTATTACAGGAAGGACAGTCACTAAACTCCACATTCTCTGGGATCCATACGAGTGAGTCTCCACTAGGGTTCGGTCAATGACAGACATTTTCAGGAGGTGAGAGAGTGAGAGAAAGGGTCAGTCAAGGATATATTCCTCTCCCTCTTTTCTGTCTAAAATGGTGTCTTTGGCAAAAGCTGTGCTTCTTCCCAGCCTCTATCTCCCTCTAGAAAAGCCCACCCTGATTTCAGCTTCTCCTAGGTTATTATGATCTCTGAATTCTGGTGACACTACTTCTTCCCTTTGGCACTCAGTCCTAAGGGTTGTAGTAGTTTTGCTTCTTAATCTCTAGGTAATCTTACAGATTTCCTGTTTCATGTTTCAGCTTTTTCGTTGCTTATATTAAATCCAAAAACCAGTTCCTTGTATTAAATCCCTGCTGTTTACAATCTAAGAGTGGTTTCTACAGTTGTGTTCTTCACTGATGTGAAGTCCTAGAGATGACAATATTTGTATTTATGTGCTTTCCTAGTAACTATTTATTCCATACATTGGCACTGGCTTTTAAATTTTTCAAATGAATATGAGAAAGGCAAAGATGATGAGACTTCTATTGGTGGTTATTATTCCAAATTGTTTATCTGAAAACAGTTATATTGGAAGATCTACTAAATACCCATTTTTATGTCAGTCTGGAAAAAAAATGAATCCTTTGAGAGAAATAGTAATGTTTTTGCTTTTGACACCAACTTATTCCTTATTGTAAATAATGATCAGATGTGTAAAAATTAGTAAACAGCTAATGGAGCAATTATATTATTGGGTGTCTATTTCCTCAGGGGTTGGCCTGATACTATTTAATCGAACAATCATTTATTGAACTAGTCTGTGCCAAATATTGTGATAAGCCTAGGCATATAAAAAATGAATGAGGCATAAAACCTGTCCAGTGGAAGTTCAATCTATTAGAAGTGACAGATAAACAAACAAGTAAATTTTTAATACTGAGTAATAATGACAGGATGGGAAAATATACAAGGTGTGGGAAATGTAATAGGTTCAGAGGGATTGAGCAGGAAATGTTTCCTGAACTAACGTTTAAGTAATATTTTCAAGAATTGATATCAGTCCAAGCCAGGCACTGTGTTAGAGAACTAAGTGAGAGGAAAATAGTGAAAGGGTTTGTGTGTCATTACAATGAGTCTGGGATTCAATATTTTCTGAATAGTTAAAGGTTATAAGTATGAGATAAACATTCAGACACATGCTTTTGAGTTACATTATGAAAGAAACATGAAGAAAGAAAGGCTGGCTAAGAAATTGATGTGACTTAAACATACATCTCTGGACTTGACAGTAATGAGCAAATGAACCAAGGCCACAGGGATGGAAATTGGGTGGGAATGATGTGTTCAAGAGATATTTAGAAGGTAGAGTTGCATGCCATTATGACTGTTTCAGTGTGTACTGTATTAGAGAATGAGGAATACTGCTTAGATGATACTAATTTATTCAGGTATTTCATAATCCAACACTAGATATTATTCTTGAATTGGAAAACAAATGGGAATTAAAAGTCTGTAATAAGTTCAACATGGCTGAATTTTTTCCAGCTTTGGCAAATTGTTAATTGAGGCAGCAAAATGAATTGATTAAGAGGAGGAATTCTGAAGCCAGAATTTCTGGCTTTGAACTCACGGTCTGCCAGAAAATATTAATAGCTGTTTGTTGAATAAATGAATTAATAGATCAATAAATAAATACTAAATAAAATAGACAAAAAATGGGAAGAAAGACAAGTACTCAGAAACATACAGGTATTTGATATCTTAGCTAATATTTCTACAACTCGCTTTCTTTATCTGTGGAATGGGGTATGGAATAGAAACTACTTGTCACGGTTAATAACTGTCTTAGTCTGCTCATGCTGTCATAACAAAACACCGCAGACTGGCTGCCTTAAACAACAGAGATTTATTTTCTCTTGGTTCTGGAGGCTGGAAAGTTGAAGATCACAGTTCAGGCAGGGTTCAGTTTCTGGTGAGAACCCTCTTCCTGGCTTGCAGATGGTGACTTCTCACTGCGTCCTCACATGGCCTTGCACGCACACAGAGTGAGATGAGAGAGACAGAAAGAGAGAGAGACAGAGAAAGCTCTTGTGTATTGTTTTGTAAGTAAATGAATTCTGTCAGATCAGGGTCCCACTTCACTCATTTAACCTTAATTATTTCCTTACTCCAAATATGGCCACCGTGGAGGTCAGGGGTGGCCATATATGATATATGAATTTTGGGGGAATACATAGATTCAGTCCATAACAATAATATATCTTAAGAAATTGGAACACAGTCTAATAGGATATTATTATCATCTTTGTACCTAGAGTATTTCTACTAGAATATACCTATGGAATGTCATTTCCAAAACGATAAGGATTTGTGTCCATGTTATTTATTTATTTATTTAATTT
>NW_012103065.1:676228-688887 GCF_000951045.1 Mandrillus leucophaeus
GTTTCACCGTGTTAGCCAGGATGGTCTCGATCTCCCGACCTCGTGATCCGCCCATCTCAGCCTCCCAAAGTGCTGGGATTACAGGCTTGAGCCACCGCGCCCGGCCGTGTCCATTTTATTAATAACGGAATCCAAAGTTCCTGGAACAATGCTTGGCAAATAGCAGGTACTCAGTAAGTATTCACTGAATGAATAAGAGACTACCTCTAACAGGCACATACAATTGTTGTTACTCCTTTTACAAGCAGATAGTGCTTAGTATGTGACATACAGTATTCTAAGTACTTTACATAACTCAATACATTTAATCCCTGTCATAACTTCATGGGATAGTCTAATTGCTTCCCTTTCACAAATGAGAACTCTGAGGCAATAAGGGGTATCACTGCTTGTCAAAGATCACATAGGAAATAAATGGCAAAGGTAGTGTATGAACCCAGACACTATGGCTCTAGAGTTTCATGCTGTTATCGATGACACTAGAGTTGGCTCTAGGGTCCACAGACATGGCTCGTAATGACAGTTCCCAAGGAAAGGGTCTCTTTTTTATTTAGGCAGAGTATCTTAATTGATACGTGTTCACTGAAGGATCAAGTAAATTCAAAATGACAGCAAGCCTTTAATGATCTCTGCAGCTGGAATATTCATTTCATAACTTGAGAAAAATAGCTGTGCTGGTTGCAGCTGAGATTCAGAAGATAGCAAATATCTCAGCATCCTGCTATTGCCAGTCTCACAAAGCTTTGGGCCTAAATAGAAGTTGATACAATATTCCTTGTTTTAATTATTTTGCATCTATGCTACATTTTACTCTTGCATTTTTTTTTCTATCATACACCTTATTTCTCCTGATCTTTGTAACCTCTATGTTTTGTACCATATTCTGCTATGTTTGTTATTTCATCTTCTTACACGCTATCCTTTCTGTTCATTCACTTTTTTCTTCCACAATAGGACTTCATTCTTTACTGTTAAGACTCACATTCTTTATGGCTTCTTGCAGTTGTTTTTGTGATTTTCTTCATTTGTTTTTCTGTTTTTTCTTGGCCCTGCATGATAGACAGAGATTATTTGTCAGCCGTTTGTGGTTTCTTAACATTGCCAACAGGTTGACAATTTCCCCAGTTCTTTCCCTATGAGGTTTCTGGATCATCTTTTAAAGTAGTTCTCTGTACCAGAAAACCAGAATATCAAAATGCTGAGCCACAATTTACATGAAACATATACTTTTCTTTGATTGTCTTTTTCTGAGACAAAAACGTACCATCCCTGTGTTCCTACAGTACCAACTTTCAGAACTGAAATTTTCTGCCAGTAAGTTAGGTCCTCTGGTCTAGATGATAAAAGCAGACTGATATTATAAGAAAACCATTTCAAAGTGCATATGTTTTTAATTTGATCATCCAGAAGGTATTCTGCACCCCTTTTCTCTTGACATACTGCTATGGATTAATGAAATTTCCTTAATATTCCCTATTGATGAATCGGAGTGCTTTCATACAAATAAATTATTTTATTCCCTAAAGTAAATTTATCCTTCTAAAGATTAAGAAGGATTAAGCTTTGAGTTTATAATATCTTGGTATCTGTATATACATCCATTAAAAACACAGACTGACCCTCACACACGCACACATATTTATGTGTATATATGCATAAATATGTTTGGCAGGTATATAATAATTGATGTATTTTATATATTATAAATATTATTTAATATGTTACATAAATATCATTTTATCTTTCAAACTTCTCCCTAAAGCATTGACATGTACATTCTCCAACATATGTGAATTTCTACAGCTATTGCATTGAAAAACAAGAACATCAGTCTAGCCATATTTTATCAAAATTGCCTCAAAATGCATTTTTTGTCTCATCATCCTTATCTTACGATGAAGAAAGACTAAACTTGTAAAAACCCCACCTGCATGGATTTTTTTTTCCTAGGGTGGAAAACATAAGGGAGAAAGAAAGCAACTCATATCTTATCCATTATGATTAACAGCCCATGCTAATGACATTCATTAAGCTAAATGAGCAGGAGAATGAGGACTCAAGCTTACTAATTGAGGCAGATTTATTTTTAGGATGAAATTCTCCCAAAATACATTTTCTTTTTTAAAACATTGAGTGTCATTTCAAGGCATATAATTTAAACAACTGATTATGGATGGGATACGCTTTAGCCCTTTTGGAAGTATAAAATTATACAACCACCAAAATCATCATTATCACTTTTATAGCTTTATTATGACTATTATTTATTACATGAGTGGATAAAATATAAAAAAGAAAGAAAAAGTGATCTTCATTAAAGTTAATGACTCATCTTTGCAATTTTGTTATTGAGTTAACTATTTAAGATCTCTTCTGCCCTAGATCTTCTGCTGAGTGAGAGTATTAGTCACATCTATTAAACACATACCCACAAAAATAATAGCACCTTAGGATAAGAGGCTTGGAAACATGTTTTACATATGCTCATCTATACTGTGCTTTAAATTAAATATATATATATGTATACACACACATATGAACGTACATATATGTAGCATATATGAAAATTAGGAAGCCTGTCACAAATAACATAGGTTTTAATACATTTTGTATGCAGAAGATTCCACATATTGAAAGTATTTTTATAATAAATATGTATGCTTCTTAATACATTACTGAAAGCTCAATGGACTTGTCATGAAAAGATCTGAATTTAACTTATACTTCATCCAGTATTAGCTTTGTATTATGGGAGAGTCTGTAAAATAGAGATAATAAATATGAGCTCAAATAATAACTTTCAAAATTTTTTTCTCACTACAACAAAGTAATTTGTTTTGAGCAAATCCTCTGACAAAAAATTATGAAAGATGGACAAAATATATAAAAAACTATTTGAAAGCATTGGAGATAAACCACCTGAGGCAGGATTTGAGGATCTATGATCCTTGAGAGAATGGAAGAGCATAAGATGAGTTCCACATTCATTCATCTTTTCCCTTGAAGACATTTTTTCAATTCACTGCATCATAGAGCAGAACCCAAGCAGAACCCAGCATCTCACTTGGCTGAAAGTCAGTGACTGGAATTTAAAGTTGCCAAATTGGATAAGACTCATGAAGCAAAAATCTTTGAAATGAGGAAACTACTATAATGAGGGGAAAAAAATTTACAGGCAAATTCCTTTCTAGTTATTGGTTAATTACCCATCCTTGCATATGAAAAATGAAACTGAAAAAAGAATGACAAAGGGAACAAAGGAAGATGGAAGGAAGGAAGGAAGGGAGGGAGGGGAGGAAGAAAAGAAGGAAGGAAGGAAAAAAGGAAGGAAGGAAAAATGTAGGAAGACAGGCAGGCAGGCAGGAAGGAAGGAAGAACAAAAGACTAGAAATGAATATTTGCTGAAAGGAAACAACTAAACAGAAATTTTATCAGTTATATAATATCAGGGAGGCAGATGTTGAAGATCAAGCCCCGGAATGGTGCAAACATTTTCTCAAATACTCCAGGTCTTTTGTTAAGACCCCAGAAAAACCACAACCTAGAACTAAGACCACCTCCTGGGTATAAGGAACATGCTTAAGAGTAAGGACTACCATCTGAAAGTAACAGTGAAAGTGACATAGAATAGTTCTACAGAGCTTGAAATCAGCACACAACAAAATCAAGGGAAGTACTAATACAGTATTTGCTGTCAAAGAAAATCTAACCCTCCTTGGAGAAAAATGACATATTCCAGAGTTGTTATAATTTTTCATCCAAAGTGTCGAGAATTCAGTCAAAAATTACCAAGCATATCAAAACATAGGACAAAATGACCAAAAATGAAAACAAACAAAGGCAGATAATAGAAGACCTAGAGTTGGTATTAGAATTGTCATACAAGGGCTTGAATATAACTGTGTGATTAATATATTCAAGAAAGTAAAGAAAAGGATGTTGGGTTTTAACAGAAACATGAAATTACACACACACACACACACACACACACAGAGAGAGAGAGAGATTGAGAAAGAGAGAGAGAGAGAGAGAGAGACTCAATTCAGAATTAAGTAGCAAAATGCACATTATTTTCATGTACCCTTGGATCATTTGCCAAAGTAAACTGTGTAACTGACATTAAAGCAAGTCTAAACAAAGTTTAAAAACTAAAAATAGTCAAAGTACATTATCTAAACACAATGGAATTTAAATAAAAATCAGTTTCGCAGGCCGGGCTTGGTGGCTCACACCTGTAATCCTAGCACTTTGAGAGGCTAGGGTGGGAGGATCACTTGAGCCCAGGAGTTCAAGATCAGCCTGATCTCTCTTTTGTGAGACCCTGTCTCTACAAAAGTAAACAATAAATAAAATAAATAAGTTTCAGAAAGATAATTATAAAACTCCTCAAATGTTGGAAAATATCTATTTCTTATACATTTTATTACCCCCAAAAAATTAAACCTAGAAAAAAATTAAGTAATTCCCAAATATCCTTTATCTGGATTCACCAATTTTTAACATTTTGCTCTACCTGTGTCATTATTCCTCTACATCTCCTACTTTTTCTGAACAAAATTGGAAATGAAATTGCATACATCATGCCCCATTTCCCACTTGAAAGTCAGTGTTAGTACTCTAAGACTAAGGAGATGCTCTTATATAACCATTGTAAAATAAGCAAATTCATGTAATGTAACATTAGTATAATATTTTATTTATGTTTCACATTCCAATTTCTTCAACTGTCCTAATAATAACCTCTCTAGCCATTTTTCTCATTACTTAAACATATCCAGGATTATGTATGCATTTACTTGACGTATCTCTTAAATTGTCTTTTAATCTTTAAAGATTATATCTAGAACATGTTTTAGCCTTTCTTTAACTTACAGTGCATTTACTTTTTTCAGTTTTTAAGAACATAAGTTTGCTATCTTAGTTGAATTTCCTTCAAATAGGTTTTGTTGGTGTTTTCTTATGTTTAGATTCAGGTTAGGCTTTTATTGTGGGGTGGAAATCTACGTAAGTAATGCTGTGTCCTTCTTAGGATGTAATATTCAGAGACACGTGATGTTTCTTCCCTGTTGGTGACGATGGCAATTTTTATTATTTGGTTTAGATGTTGTCTCGTTTATTGACTATATAGTTATTATTTTTCTTTTAATATTTAATTTTGAGAGAAATAATTTGAGGAAATGTAATTATTATCTTCCTCATCAAAATTTTTACCTCTAAAGTTAACAGCTGTTGTTTCTTGCCTACAAAACTTTTACTATAAAGGTACAAAATGATATTTTTTCACCCTATCATCCCTTTTATGTTTATAGGTGAGAATTATACTGTAAAAAAAAATATTTTTTTTTATTCATCATTTACATATTTTATTGATAATATGAAATCATGGATTTTTACTTCATTCCGTGGATAATAATCTATAACTGTTCTTATTTAACTAGATACTCAAGTTGTTCCAGGTTTGGCCAAACAGAGCCCGCTTCGGTCTCATCCCTGTGTATTTTTAGTATGCTCATATTTTGGCACACTAACATTTCTTTTTGTTCACTTCCCAATTTGCTGGCACCAAAAATGATTCAGGTTCCTCCTAACCATTTTTACTCTAGCACTAGAATGAACTATTTCTCCAGGAATCTCTAATGTCTTGTAGTGAGGAATGACATTTATAAAGAAAGATCCAGATACCTGCATGCTAAATGTGCTTATTGCTAATGGAATATTCATTGCTTCGAGGCCCTTTCAAGGACACAGTTGGCTGGAGTTGGGCAGGGGAGTGGGGAGGCAGAGATAGATGAATAGATACTCAAAAAGTTCATTTTTGCCTTTCCCAATTCATATTTATATGTTTCCCTTTCCACAGTGAGAAAACTGAATCCCAATAATATCATTATATTTAATCATTTGCACTATAATTACTATACATATAATAATCACAATTGTTAAACCTTTAAAAAATTAAAACAAATCTATTAAGATAAGTTTCAGGTATGTTTGGAGTTCTTTTTTTTATTTTGTCCAAAGGATATATAGTCAAACAACTGCATTTCAACCTCAATTGGATTAGTGTTTTTTATTTTTATTTTTTATTTTAGTGACGGTTTTCTTTTTAAATTAGATATATAATTGGCTATTTTTTCTTTTTGCATTGTTTATTTTTGAATATGTACAGTTTTAATATGATTTAAAACTGTAATAAATGTTATACTCAGTGAAATGTTACTTTATTATTTTTTTACCCCTTTCTCAACTCACACTTGTAGATAAACTAATATCATTATTCTTTTATATATTCTTGCTGTATTCCTTACTGTAAAATTAGCAAATATTTTAATGTTTTCTTATTTTCCCTTAAGATTTATACGGAAATAGCATACTATATATACTCTGGCTATTTGCTTTTTTAAGAAACTTAGCAATATATTCTACAAATTTATCCATATCAATTTATATATTGTTGTATTATTTTAACCAGCTTCATAGTCTTTCATTGTGTGTATACACAATAGTTAATTCCACCAATTTGCTATGTTGGTTATTTACATAGTTCCCAACATTTTGCAATTACAAATAATGCTACAATGAACGATCATGTATATGTGTATTTTTTGTATTCTTAAAATACTTTCATGGTAAATTCATAGATGTAAGATGACTGTGTCAAAGGACAAATGCATAGGCATTTCTGCTAAATATTGCCAAATTCCCTTCCAAAGAGGTTGTGCTATGTTGTGTCCCCTCCCCACAAATAACAGTTTCTCCACAGCCTCTTTAGTAAAGTGTATTGTCAAGTTTCTAAGTTTTTGCCATTTGTATGTGAGAAATGGTATATAAACACAGTTTTAATTTACATAATTCTTTTTATACATGAAGTTAAATATATCTTAATGTATTTATGGCTATCTTTATTTTTGTGACTTGTTTGCTTATTTTTGTTCCACTTTTCAAAAATTTTAGGAAATTCTATAATTTGAAAAAGTTCTATTTGTATTTAGGATATGACTTTGTACAAGGAATATATTTTGTCAATATTTTCTTCAACTTTGATATCAATTTTTTTTACTTTGCTTATGGTGATTTTTGTTGTTGTTTTTGTTTGGTTTTGTTTACATACAAAACTCTTAAAATTATTTTTGTGTACAACATGTCGTCAGTCATTTTTTAAATTGCACCAGATTTTGTGCTCTACCTAGAAAGAATTCCTCTACAATCCAGGTTATAGAGGATTTCCCCCAATTTTTTCTGCTACTACTTGCATAATTTCAAATATTAAATTTAGATTTACAATTTTTATAGTTAATTCTCTGTAAGATGTTTTGTATCAATTTGTCTTGATTTAGGAAAACAAAAACAAAACATAAACAATTTGATGGTGTTTCCATTATCAGATTCCAAAAATATAATGAGCATATTCCAACAATAATTCAAGGATAATAACCAATTACTTTTGTTTATGAAATATTGCTGTCTCGTTTATACTTGAATTAATTGTTGAGAACATGGACTGATTTCAGTCAGATGCAATTCTTACACTTACCAATAATTGTTAAAATACTGAAATCAAATACTAATGAAAAGGTAAAATAGCTCATTGAAAGCTGTAAAAGAGAGATGTGAATTCAGAGACCTCAGTCTCCTTGAAGGAGTGTTCATAAAGTGCCAACTAATTGAACACATTTAATTCCTATTTCTACTTTGTCACAACCTGGAAAAGAAAAGCTTCTGTTGAGCCTATAATTTTATTTTTTAATTGCTATTTACACTCAATATTTTAATACTGTTTTATTTCAAGTGAAACATTCAAATTGTCATATTATTTTCTTAATTGCTTTCTTTGTAATTGGTATTAATTTTATTTTAACCTATTCTGTCTCTTGTTTGACAGTCTAAAATGGCATGTTTGTATAATGCCAGATTTTCATAAAGCCTGGGAATATTTTTATATATATCACTTAAAAATAATAAAAATATGTATTAGTGCCCCTGTAATATAGTGACAAAAAAATGAAAATAAAGACAAAATACCTGGGGTTCTAATATGAATATCTGTCATGTCTAGTTTTATGACTGTGATGAAGACACCAGTTTCTTAATCCATAGTTTCACCATCTATAAAATGATAGAATTTTATTTAATCAGTGATTTGCAATCATTATTTACCCAGCATTTTTCTTAAGTATCTAACCATCAACTGATGAATGACAAGGTTCATAAATTTGGAAAGGAGAGCTTTATTTGTCATAAAGCATTGCAGCCTGAATAATGGCCATTGTAACAGGCTGGGAAATGTCGCCTCTGGCCAGAAGACTGAAGGGGCAAACGGGAGAAATTTATGTTGAGCAAGCTGGCTGAATATACATATTTAATAAGCTGTAGGAACCGTCATGAATATTCATAAAAGGAGAAACATGTGCATACTCAACTGAGTTCCATGCCCCTTCATGGATTCCATGTTCAAAAAATGGCAGAGTTAGTATGATCTGAGGGTAGAGTTTTTGGCCTCTGACATTAAAAGGTAAAGCAGAGGACATGAAAACCTTTACTGTGCATTACTGGGCTGGCCAGAACCACTCTTTGGTCAGTGGTCTTATAAGGCAAAAAAGGAGGGTTGGCATCTGGGGTTGGTTGATATCAGAGATAGAGTCTTTTACAAGGACTGGTTTCTGTTTAGCCCTTAGGGAAGAAAACCCAATGGCAGTTAGTGAGAAAGGGAGCATTATGAGGTATGTCTAACCTCTCATCTCATCATTGCCAGTAACTGTTTTCAAGGTTACTCTGGGGACCCCTTGGCCAAGATGGGATCTATTCAGTCAGTTGAGGGCTTGGGATTTCATGTTTATTTCTCATACACAAATAATTTGTTGCAGGTCGTATTACATGTTGGATTTATTGTCACCTTGAAAAAAGGGGACATTTCTACATTTCTCATTTAACGAGCAGTTCAATTTAATTAAATTGATTTTATAAATGTGTCAAGCATATGTGTTTTGTTTGGGGACCAAAATTTCTTAAAATATACATTGAAATATAATTATATGTCAAGCTCAGGATGCTCCTTTTTGCAGTAAGGCCATATCTCCAATCAGAAACTTCCCTAACACAAAAACAATCAGTTTTGTGCTCTCCGAATCTCCCCAAATTACTCATACATATATAATGTGGAAAGGGAGCGGTTTCTTCTCCTGGAGCACAAGCCAATCTCACCTTAAGGTTGATGAGAATTAAGGGAGAAAAATGTATTGATTAGCCTCCATTTGCACGTTTCCTCATGAAAGAATTTTTTATGCCTGCATTGTGTGCATTTTTAGGTGCTCGTACCTTAATTTGGCTTAACACTTCCCCAGGTAAGTATTCTCGACACTGCAGACTCGATTGAGTCAACCAATGTTATGATCTTAGAGAATCCTGTACTTTTCCTTTGCAGTACTTGTTAGAATTTATAAATTTATGATTGAATGTTTGTAAACTACTTGATAAAGTCTGTCTTCTTTTCAGTTATAAAATCTGAACGGCAACACCATGTCTTATTTGTCTAAAATGTTGGATACTGGCATTGTCTCCTGCTTGTAAGTACATGTTGATACATGAGGATATAGAGCAACAGGAAGTCTTCATGCATTGTTGGTACAAGTGTAAAACGATGCAGTCACTCTGGAAAGCAGTTTTCAAAGTTTCTCATAGTTAAAAGTGAAAAGCTCTATTATAAATGAATATGCATAGCTGCTTTATTTGTATAGCTATAGTCCAAAAATAACCACAATGTCTTTCAACTGGGTGAATAAACTATGATACATCTATAGAGCAGAATACTGTTCACAACAAAAGGAAATGAACTTTTGATCCATGTGGCAACTTGACCTGATCTCAAAAACATGCAGTTGATTGAAACAAGCAAACAAACAAAAAGTAGGCCCAAAAAGAAAAAAAAAAAAAAAACTTAAAAGTGGTTACATACTATAAGATTACCTTAATATTATCTTCTTAAAGTGACAAAACTAGGGACAGACAACAAATAAGTGGTTCCCAGGGCATAGGGTTGGAGAAACACGTTATTAAGAGACAACAAACATAGTTTTATAGTGTTAGAATAGTCCCATGTCCTGATTGTAGTGATGTTTAATTGATACATGTAATAGTATGTTATAGAAATATACACCACAAGAAAGAGTGCATATAAAATCCAAATAATGTCTGTATTTGAAGAAATTAATTAATGTTAATTTTCTGTTTATGGCAAGGGATTATGGATTATGAAAACAGATATTTTCATTGTGAAAAGCTGGGTTAAGAGGAAGAGAAACTTTTCTATTTTAAAAACATCCTAAAATTTAATTAATTTCAAAACAAAACATGTGTTAAGTGAGTTGATAAATGAACAGAGCAACATCCCTCACATTTTCTCAACTAGGCTGTACTCATGCAAATTGGAATCGGATGGTGTATTAGTCCATTTTCACACTGCCATACAACCCAAGACTGGATAATTTATAAAGGAAAGAGGCTTAATTGACTATCAATTCTGTGTAGCTGGAGATGCCTAAGGAAGTGTACAATCATGGTGGATGGCAAAGGGGAAGCAAGCTTGGACTTCACATGGCAGCAAGAGAGAGAAGAGTAAGGAGCGAAGGCATAAGAACCCCTTGTAAAACTATCAGGTCTTATGAGAACTCACTCACTGTCATGAGAACAGCATGGGGGAAACCACCCCCTTGATCCAATCATCTCTTACCAGGTATCTCCCTAAACATGTGGGGATTATGGTGACTACAATTCAAGATGATATTTGGGTGGGGACACAAAGCCTAACCATATCAGATGGACAGTCTGGAAATACAGTCTTATGTGCATATATTTCTTCACCTTATTTAAAATAAAAGCAATTATTTCTAATTATTCTCATTTGTTTGCCTATTGTTAGGCTAGTGCCAACTCTAGACCAAATCCTTTGGCTTCTTGTTCCATTTTTGTTACTGTGCAATCAAATGTTAGTATCCAGTCATGGACTGTTTACTTCAGGTTCGTTTTGATTCCTAGAAAAGCAATATATTTTCACATCTGAATTGAAGTTATTTCTAACCTTTGGTCTGAAACTATTCTCCCTATAGCCACTAAACAAAACTCAGCTAAAATTAGTGGAAATTTTATTAAAATACTTTACTCAGTTTTGAGCACATGACACCACATTTAGCTGTGAGTTGATGCTTTGGTTTCTGTCATCTCATAGAGTGTTATTTCAAAGAATTTCACTTTTCAATCAAGGATACTTTCTGAAAGCTCAGAAACTCCAAAATTTAACAGTACCATTTAGGTGTACCCTAAACTAACCTTTCTTATAATTAATTATAAGTTGATACTGTCTTCAAAAGGAATGTATGACAAGGCAAAACTTGAGTTATTCAAGGAAAAAGAGAAAGTCATTTTTCTTTTGTATTTGCTTCGTTTTGCTACAAGTGAATTTCGGAATTATACCAGAGAAAAATCTCTAAAATTATTCCCTAAATCTGAAACAGATTTTTTTTTTTTTTACAAATGTACTCCTAATATCAAATCTTTGTATAAGACCTGAAACAGCACCAATAAATTAATACCATTTCAATTTCAATAGAAAATTTTATTGTTTCAGTTCAGAAAATCCCCTATAATATCCTGTTGTGTTATGATTTTAATTATGTGTCCTGTAAAGTGGCACATTCTACATGCACAGTGTTATTATTCCTGAATTCTTCATTTCTCTGAGCAAGCAGTTCTATGAAGGAAATGAAAGATAGAACAGAAATCAAGATATAATGGAGTACCACAGACTGGGTAATTTTTTAAAAAGTAGAATGTATTAGTTTACAGTTCAAGAGGTTGGTAAATCTATGACCAAGGTGCCAGCATGTGTTCTCAGGGCCTTCTTGCTGTGTTATCTGATGACAGAAGGTGGAAGGGCATGCAAGAGCTACAGAGAGAAGGGAGAGAGAGATGAGAAGAGACCTGGATTTGTCTGTTTAAAAGAACCCCACTTCTATGATAACAAGTGCACTCCTGTAATATTAGCATTAATCTATTTATTAGAGCAGAGTCCTCATGGTCTGGTAATTTCTCGTTAAGCCCCACCTCCTCACACTATCAAACTGGGGATTAATTTTCCAACACATGCTTTTTTGGGGGGGGGCACATTTAAATCATAGCATTCCATCCACAGCTACCCAATTCGTGTCTTTTTATATGCAAAATATATTAATTCCATTCTAATAGCCCCAGAATCTTAATTTGTTTCAGGACCTTAACAAATTCCAGAACGAATTCAAAAGTCCAGAGTCTTATCATCAGATATGGATGAGACTCAGGCAGGATTTATCCTGAGGTAAATTCCCCTCCTGCTGTGAGGCTGTGAAATTAAGTAAGCTACCCATTTCCAAAATTCAGTGGTGGAACATGCATAGGATAAATAGTTCCATTCCAAAAGGGAGGGGTAGGGAAGAAGAAAGGATTTAACAGCTTCCAAGTAAGTCCAAAAGGCAACATGATCAACAATATTAAATCTTAATGCTCCAGAATAATATTTGACTCTGTGTGTCACCTTCAGAATACACTGGGATAGAGTTTGGAACCCCACAGCCTCAGGCAGCTCCACTCCTATGGTTTTGCTGAAGTCATCTCACACAGCAACTCCCACAGTT
>NW_012103065.1:689572-711151 GCF_000951045.1 Mandrillus leucophaeus
AAAAAAAAAAAAAAAAAAAAAAATCACAGGAAACCCCTCAGCTTCTTCAATATTTTGCTTAGGAATTTATTCTGGCCATGCATGGTGTCTTATGCCTGTAATACCAGCACTTTGGGAGGCCAAGGCAGGTGGGTCACAAGGTCAGGAGATGAAGACCATCCTGGGCAACATGGTAAACCCCGTCTCTACTAAAATATACATATATACACATACACACATATATATGTATACACACACACACACACACACACAAATTAGCTGGGCACGGCAGCACATGCCTGTAATCCCAGCTACTCGGGAGGCTGAGGCAGGAGAATCGCTTGAACCAGGGAGTCAGAGATTGTAGTGAGCTGAGATCGTGCCACTGCACTCCAACCTGGCAACAGAGCTGTACTCCATCTTAAAAAAAGAAAAGAAAAGAAAAGAAATGTATTCTGCCAGATATCCTAGTTCATTGCTCTTAAAATGTGTCTTCCATAAAGCCCTAAGACATAAATAAAATTCTGCCAAGTTCTTCACACCATTATAACATGGATGGCCTTTAACTCCTGTTTCCAACAAAATATTTCTCATTTTCATCTGGGACCTCATAAGAATGGCCTTTACTTACCATATTTTTATTAACATTTTGTTCCTGACTACTTACATCATCTCAAAGAAAGTTCTCATCTGAGCCCTCTCCAGAATTTCCGTCAATACAGATATTTTTCTAGTCTGCTTCTCCAAACTCTTTCAGTCTCTGCCATTACTCAGTTCCAAAGCTACTTCCACCTTTTTAGATATTTGTTACAGCAACACCCCACATTACTGGTACCAGCTTTCTGTGCTGCTATAACAGAATATCACAGACTAGGTAATTTATGCAGAACAGAAATTTATCAGCTCATTGTTCTGAAAGCTGGAATATCCATGATCAACGTGTTAGCATCTGGTGAGAGCCTTCTTGCTATGTTATCCATGCAGAAAGGAGAACAGCAAGCAAGGGAGAGAGTATAAGAAAGCCAAACTTGCCCTTTTATAAAGAGCCCACTCCCACAATTAACAAGCCAACTCCTGAAATTACAACATTAATCCAGTAAGGGCATAACCTTCCTTGCCTGTTCACCTCTCCTTAGGCTGCAACTCCCAACACTGCTGCATTAGGGATTAAGTTTCCAACACATACTTTTTGGGAGACTCACTCACATCATAGCAATTATTTTCCATTGTTGTGGGAAGTTAGGGACCCTGAACGGAGGGACCAGCTGGAGCCACGGCAGAGGAACATAAATTGTGAAGATTTCATGGACATTTATCAGTTCCCAAAATTAATACTTTTATAATTTCTTATGCCTGTCTTTACTTTAATCTCTTAATCCTGTTATCTTCATAAGCTGAGAATGTATGTTACCTCAGGACCACTATTGCACAAATTGATGATAAAACTTGTGTGTTTGAACAATATAAAATCAGTGCACCTTGAAAAAGAACAAAATAACAGTGATATTCAGGAAACAAGGGAAGACAACCATAAGGTCTGACTGCCTGTGGGGTCGAGCAGAATAGAGCCATAGTTTTCTTCTTGCAGAGAGCCTATAAATGGACGTGTAAGTAGGGAAGATATCACTGAATTCTTTTCCTAGCAAGGAATATTAATAATTAAGACCCTGGGAAAGTAATGCATTCCTGGGAGAGGTCCATAAATGACTGCTTTGGGAGTGTGTGTCTTATGCGATTGAGAGAAGGACTGAAATACGCCCTGGTCTCCTGGAGTACCCTCAGGCTTACTAGGGTGGGGAAAAACTTCACCCTGGTAAATTCGAGGTCAGACTGGTTCTCTGCTCTCGAATTCTGTTGTCTGTTGTTTAGGATGTTTATCAAGACAATATGTGCACAGCTGAACATAGACCCTCATCAGTAATTCTAATTTTGCCCTTTGCCTTGTGATCTTTGCTTTCGCCCTTGTCCTGTTTCCTCAGAAGCATGTGATCTTTGTTCTCCTTTTTGCCCTTTGAAGCATGTGATCTTGTGACCTACTCCCTGTTCGTACACTCCCTCCCCTTTTGAAGTCCTTAATAAAAACCTCCTGGTTTTGCAGCTCAGGTGGGCATCACGGTCCTACCGATATGTGATGTCATCCCCGGAGGCTCAGCTGTAGAATTCCTCTCTTTGTACTTTCTCTTTATTTCTCAGCCAGCCAACACTTAGGGAAAATAGAAAGAACTTATATTGAAATATTGGAGGTGGGTACCCCCAATATTCCATTACCTTTGTTCACTCATTTATTTGTTCACTTCAGCAGTCCCTGAGTGCTTATTATGTGTCTTGTCCTCTCTGAGACACCGGTAATACAACAGAGAATAAGATGAATGAAGTCCACTTTCTCATAATGTTTGAATTCCAGTACTCACCTGTTTTGTTCTAGCTGGGCTGGAATTTTGCATTTTAATCTTACCTTCCGTATTTATTATCAAAAGTTTCTCTGTAGAAGCATATCTTTGCATGCATGGAATTTAAAGATTACTGGTAAAGGAATTTGCCTTATTGAGAATGTGCTTTTTTCAACATTAGAAATTTGGCAGTATATATTGGCATTAAGGTGCCAGAAATGTAGACTAATTTTCCAAAAGACTAAAGACTCTTAAAATAGATCTTTACGTAATAATTAAAATTAATTAGAGAGGTATTGTCACTAAGTACACAATATTTTTTAAACCTAAGTAGGTGGTTAAAACCAGAAATGCGTTCTTTTAAAAGTGAATAGTAACTGAGATTCTATGAAGATTTTAACAATAAACTATTGCTTGTGTGTCTATGTATAAACATTATTTAATAAACATTCTTGTTGCTATATTTCAAACACACATCTCTGTGACTACTGTGCTGTTGCGGGGGATCCAAAGTTAATAATTTTAAGACAAAATATTGTACTTTTATTTAGTTAAATTTGTAATGATCATCTCCCTTGAAATTTCCTCAGTTCATATCTTGGTTTTGGATTCTACTTAGTGTATTGAATGTCCAAAGGTTGGAAAGTCATTTTAAAATATCTATTTCTGTGCTGAGGCACAGAAAGTATTTCCGAGTAACACATGGGGAAGCCTAGATCTGTGAAGAATGAGGCTCGAGATTAGTCACAGAATAAGAATTATTCTTTAATGCCCCAAAGAAAGTTGAGTAACATTGATAAAATATCATGGGAACTTTGCATTTCCAGTGCCTCTTTGCCACTTTGAACTTTATAGAATAAAATGTTTTAACTTTCCATAGCTTTCATGTTTAAGACTAATTGAAAAAAAATTCAGAGGGATCAAAAATGTAATTCATTAACTGTGCTCTAGGGTGCTAGCTTCAACTCCCTGTGAATGTGAAGTGTTCTTACAGTCTGCTCTTAAGCTAATCCTGGACACTATCCTGCTTCAGGCAAGTCATCTTCCTACATGGCAATAGTGATAGAATAAGATGCCAGAGCACATTCACGGTTCTTTCATTTCCTTCTTCTCTATCATCAAATATTTACAGCACGTCTAGAATACTTCCACTCCATACAAAAATCTCCACGAGACTATCTCTAAAAAAATAATCACACACAGCCCCTGAAGAAATTCACTTGTTATGAGTTCAGAAAAGAGATGCAACCTATTACAGTTATAATAATAATTTTAATTATAAACATGTTCTTTATATTTTGAAAAGTGGCAACTCTATCGTTGATGTTACTATTTTAATGCTGACTTCTAAAATAACTCCCAATAAATCTATGTTCTCTTACACATGAAACCCTTTCAAACATTTGGATATAGCTGTTATTAACTTTCTAAGTAATTTGTTCTCTGGGCGAGGGGGCTTAAGAGCAGGGGCTCTGGTGACAGACAACCAAGTATGAATGCTGTCTCCAGACCTTATTAGCTGTGTGATCTTGGGCAAGAAACTCTATGCACTTCAATTTTCTCATACATAAAATAGGATATTATATCTACCTAAATGAACTGTCATGGGATTAATTTAACTCACATACATATGCATACATACATACAACTAGTCTTCAAAAAGTGTATCCACATAGTACATACTTAATAATTGTTAGTTATTATTAATAGTAATATTATTTTAGAAACATACTTCTATTAATTCAGAGAATTGCCCTATATGTTTTGCTAGCCACATCATACTGTCTCATGTTATATCTGTGGTTAACCATATAAAGTTGAGGGCCAAGCAAAATCTTGTTTGATCTGTGCAGTTAAATTTGGAACTCTGAATTCATGACTTTGTATTATTTTTATTTAGTCTTCTTATTTTAAACTCAATAGCCTTTTAGTATTATCTTTTTAAATATGATTTGATTTTTATTTCTGTCTTTTAAAATTATTTCTTAGCCTTTTAGTGATGTCTTTTTAAATCTCATTCTAGGTTTCAATTGGTTCCACATTACTTTGTCTGAGGTATATTTAATAAGCAGACTATGTTTTATTTTCCTTATTTTAGGGCAAAGATCAGTAAATATGGCCAAGGAAAGTGAGAGAGTAAATATTTCAAACTCTTTGGGCCATATAGCCTCTGTTGCATCTTCTTAAATCTGCCGCTGTAGAGGTGAGGGAATTGTGGGCTATATGTAAATGTTTGAGTATGTCTGGATTACATCAAAATCTACAAAGACAGCCAGGATCTGATTTGGTCCCTGAATCGTGGTTCGCCGCACCTGTTCTAGAGTCCTCCTTACACCAAGCTGACCATATAGAAAGTACTGCCAAAGGAAGGTGGTACATCAGCTGATTCTAGTAGCTATCACTTAAATTGCAAAGATCTGGACACACATCATTTAGTTAATTTTTGTTCATAGTAAAAGAAATTAAATTCTGACCTCTCAGGCAGAGGAAATAACAAATAGAAAAGTTTATTTCTTGTGAATTAGGAAATTTAAATGAGCCAGAAATAGCTTAAGAGAGTTGTCTGAAATTGATGTGTGAAAAACTACTTAGGGAATTTAAAAATGACAGTTGTCAGGGTAAACTAAACCATGAATTCTAATTTGTGTTTTTAGCAATCAGATTTAGAAACACATATGTATGTATGACCTGTGTTTCTAGAAAGGGAAGGAAGCAAAAATCTCTTTATTCTATGAAAGTGTTTTTGCAGTCATTTATTCATTAGTTTCTACACTAAATAGATGTAAAAGGTAACTAAATCCTAAATACAGGTATTGAAGAGAGCAGTGTTTGTTAGATTCCCTAATCTAAAGGTTGTAAACCACTAAAAAATCTGTAAATTATTCTGTTTCCTCTTCTTCTTTCTGTCACAGCAGTGTTCTACCAAAATACATGCTACAAAAATGTGTTGCTTATTTTTTGACCTATAAAAAGGAAAAAATGAACAATTTTGATTCTTTTAACCAGCATTTCAAATTATATGGAGGTCTATAAAAATAAATATTTTGTACATTCCAGTAAATTTTAGTTTCAAGTTTCTGTAAGATCATACCGCAAATCTCATTTAGCTATTAAGAAAGTACTTCTGCTTTCTCTGTCAGATTGTGTAGTATTCTCTTCTATCAAAATATGTGTATGGGCTTAAAAGTACTTCTAGAGACGTATTAATTAGTAGAAAAAAATTACTTCCTATTTAGAGCTATAAAATTGAGTGATTATTTCTCTATTTTGTAGTATGCAGTTGTAATTATCTTATAACTTTGAAAACATTTTATGCACACCACCCTCTAAAGGATGCCCGTGTGCTGGAAATCCATGAACCTGTAAATACGTTAACTTACATGACCAAAAAAAAAAAAAAAGACTTTACAGACGTTAGTATTTAAATTAAGGGTCTTAAAATGAGGAGATTATCCTGGATTATCAAGAGGGGCCCTAAATGTGATCCTCAAATGCATATTTACAAGAGAGAGGTGGGAGAGATTTCCCTATACAGACACAAGAGGAGAAAACAGTGCCTCCATGGAAGCAGCAATTACGGTGATGTGCCACGTTCAAAAGATGTGGAAAAGATGAGAAATACCTTCTTCCCTAGAACCTCCAGAGGGAGCTTGAATCTGCCAATACCTTCATTTCAGTCCAATGACACTGATTTTGGACGCCTGGCCTCCAGAATAAATTATTGTTATTTTATGCTACCAAATTAATGACAATTTGTTATAGCAACCACATAAAACTAATACAAGGAGTCATTGAGTTTACATTCGTATTGAACACTGTATAATTGGTCTAGATGGCATAAAAGGAATCTAAAAATATGTTTGCTATCTTTGATATATTTAGAATCTTATACAATACACAGAGGTATTATTGGGCAGGTGATATGGTTTGGCTTTGTGTCCCCAACCAAATCTTATGTCGGATTGTAATCTTCAATGTTGGTTGGAAGAGGGTCCTTTTAGGACGTGATTGGATCATGGAAGTGAACTTGCTGTTCCTGTGATAGTGAGTGAGTCCTCATGAAATCTGATTGTTTAAAAGTGTGTACCACCTCCCCCTTTACTTGCCCATGTTCTCTCTCTCTCTCACTCTCTCGCTCTCTCTCTCCTCCTCCTGCTCTAGCCTTGGAGGATGTCCTGGCTTCTCCTTCACCTTCCAACATAATTGTAAGTTTCCTGAGGCCTTCCCAGCCATGCTTCCTGTACAGCCTGTGGAACCATAAACTAATTATTTCTTCATAAATTACCCAGCCTCAGGTGGTTATTTATAGAATGCAAGAATGGACCAATACAGAAAATTGGTACCACAGAAGTGGAGCATTGATATAAATAAACCTGAAAATATGGAAGCAGCTTTGGGATTGGGTAATAGGCAGAGGTTGAAACAGTTTGGAGGGCTCAGAAGAAGACAAGATATGGGAAAATTTGGAACTACCTAGAGACTTGTTGTTTGTGACCCAAATGCTGATAGTGATGTGCACAATAAAATCCAGGCTGAAATGATCCCAGATGGAGATGACGAGCTTATTGCGAACTGTAATAAAAGTTACTCTTACTGTGCTTTAGCAAAGAGACTGGCAGCGTGGTGCCCCTGCCTGTTACTGTTGGCAAATATCTGAGTCTCATGGCACCAAATATGTTAACAATGGAAGGTATCAGAATTACCAGTGACTAATCTGTGCAGGTGGGCAGCAACCTTAATTCTAGCGCCCTCAGAATAAAAAATTTGACTGAGAGGCATAAGGCAGAAAAAGAGACTGAAGCAAGTTTCAGAGCAGGAGTGGATGTTTATTTAAAAAGAAAGGGAAGCATACTTGAAGAGACCCAAGTGGGCACATGAAGGTCAAGTGCAGTGTTTAACTGTGATTCTAGGACTTCATAGGCCAGCCCCCTTCCAGCATCTTGCATCCCTTTCCCATAATTCTTCCCTTAGGATGGGTTGTCCACATGTGCAGTGTCCTGGTGGGCAGCACTTGGAAGGGGAGCACATGCAGTGTGTTTAGAAAGTGTTTCACATGCCCATCTGAGACTTTTCTTCCTTTTTCTGTTGGACTGCCCCTGGAAGGTCGTACTCTACCATTTGTCACTTAATGCACATGCCCAGGAGGTTGCTTCTACCTGGCATCTGCATTCAATTAACACTTTAGTGCAACAGGTGTGGACCATCAGGAAATGGCTCTCCCTGGTGCTGGCTGCCAATTCATCACTTTTAGAGAGGCAATGTTATAATTGCTGAACCATCACCCTATTGTGGGATCTGGCCAGCAGCCAACAATGCAGCGGGGCTCTTTCTTTGTTCCCAGGTGGATCGGCAGGTCAAGAAATAATAGACACACACAAGATAGTGAAAGCTGGGTCCAGTGGGGGTCACCGCCTTCTAGTTCTGCGGTGCTGCCAATGCACTGAATATGCCAGCATTTATCATTAAATTTAGTGAGGGCAGGCGTAGGTTAGTGAGGGATTTAGGGTCATTTGATTATGAGGCGAGATGGTCACATGGGGATGAAGTAATTCTTTAACATAACATCTGTATGCAGAAGTACAGTATACAGAGATAAGAATTTACAATATAGAGTGTGCATCAGTAATTTCTAAAAGAGTCTTAAAACAGAAACACAGTCTTTCCATAACCTATGATTAGCCATATATTAATCAGCAGTAACAGTTGCAGCAAAAGCTGGTTACAGACAATCCATAGAAACAGGATGTGAAACTAGACAACCGGTTAGACCAGAAATTCTTAGAAGGGAGTATGCCTTAACCCTAAAGAGGCCTAGAAGAGCCATGGAAAGATGAGGGCATTTATAGCCCTATCTTACCGATATGGACAGGTGCCCTTCATGCATCCATTTATAGGTTCTCCACAAGGGTCGCATTCCATTCCCAGAGCTATGAACATGCGCTTTTCTGGGATAGGAATCTTGGTGATGTGAAACCTCCCTGACTGCACGTCCATTCATAGGCTCTCTGCAGGGGGAAGCACATCACGTGCTGTTGGCTCATTCTGGCAGTCCAGTCTGGCATTGTCTTTACACAATCCTGCATGCAATTTTGTGTTTATAATAATCAGGAGCATTTCATCTTTTATTCCATAGCAATAGTTTCAGGGGATCTCCCTACATCACCTAACATTCCTAGTGGGTGGGGGAGAGTCAACTCTTGCCCTGCACAGGACTGTCTTCTTGTAACATGCCCTAGAGATCTGTGGAAATTTGAACTTGAGATAAATAATTTAGGGTATGTAGCAGAAGAAATGTCTCAGCAGTAAAGCATTCAAGAAGTGACCCAGCTGCTTCTTGTGTTTGTGAGTGAAGAGATGATCTGAAACTGGAACTTACATTTAAAAGGGAAGCTGAGCAAAAAAGTTTCGAAAATTTGCAGCCTGGCCATGTGGTAGAAAAGAAAAACTCATTTTCTGGGCAGTCAAACTGGCTGCAGAAATTTGCATTAAGTGAACAGGAGCCTAATGTTAACAGCCTAGACAATGGGAAAAATGTCTCCAAGGCACTTTAGGCACCTTCGTGGCAGCCCATCCTATCACAGGCCTGGAGGCCTAGGAGGGAAGAATGGCTTTGTGAACTGGGCCCAGGCCCCATTGCCCTGCACAACCTTGGGATACTGCTCCCTGCATCTCAGCCACTCCAGCTCCAGTCATGGGTAAAAGGGCCCCATATATGTCTCAGGCCATTGCAAGCAACAAGCCTTGGTGGCTTCCATGTGGTGTTAAGCATGTGGGTGCAAAGAGGGCAAAAGCCGAGGCTTGAGAACTTCTCTGAATTTCAGAGGATGTATGAAAATGTCTAGATATACAGGCAGAAGTCCGTTGCAGTGGCAGGGCCTTCATGAAGAACCTCTAACAGGGCAGTACAGAAGGGAAATGTGGGGTTGGTACCCCCACACAGAGTCTCTACTAGGACACAGCCTAGTGGAACTGTGAGAAGAGATCCACTGTCCTCCAGACTCTAGAATGGTAGGTATAATGACACCTTGCACCATGCGCCTGGAAAAGCCACAGGCAATCAATGCCAGCCAGTGAAGGCAGCTGAGGGGCCTGTACCCTGCAGATCCACAGTGGCAGAGCTGGCCAAGGCCTTGGGAGCCCACCCCTTACATCAGGGTGGCCTGGATGTGAGACATGGAGTCCAAGGAGATTATTTTGGAACGTTAAGATTTAATGATGGCCCTGCTGGGCTTCAGGCTCATATAGTCCCTATAGTACCTTTGTTTTAGACAATTTCTCACTTTTGGAAAACGAACATTTACCCAATGCCTGTACCTTCATTGTATCTTGGAAGTAACTAACTTGTTTTTTATTTTACAGGCTCATAGGTGGATGGGATTTTCCTTCTCTCAGATGAGGCTTTCAACTTGCACTTTTCAGTTAATGCTGAAATGAGTTAAGACTTTGGGGGGCTGTTGAGAACGCATTATTTTGTTTTGAAATGTGAGCAGTTCATGAGATTTGGCAGGGACCAATGGCAGAATAATATGGTTTGGCTCTGTGTCCCCACCCAAATCTCATCTCGAATTATAATCCTCAGTGTTGGAGGAAGGGTCTGGTGAGAGATGACCGGATCATGGGAGCAGACTTCCCTTGCTGTTCTTGTAATTGTGAGTGAGTTCTGACAAGATCTAGTTGTTTAAAAGTGTGTAGAACCTCCTCCTTCTCCCTCTCTCTCTTCCTCCTGGTCCAGCCATGTAGGATGTACCAGCTTCCACCACCCTTCACCTTCCACCATGATTGTAAGTTTCCTGGAAGGCCCCACACCAGCCATGCTTGCTGTACAGCCTGTGGCACTGTCAGCCAATTTGAGCCAATTAAACCTCTTTTCTTTATAAATTACCCAGTCTCAGGTAGTTCTTTATAGCAATGTGAGAATGGTCTAATACAGCAGGATAATCCTCCACGGGCCCTGAGCATCTCGTAAATTCTTCCTTGGTATTTCAAAAATTCAAGGTCTTGAAAACTCTTTACTCAGGTTGTTTCTTAGGGTAACCTTAAAGAATTTGGTAATATTTCCTTGTCTTGAAACCTCAAAAGACGGGATAATGTCTCCTTCCAGGAAAAAAGGTAGGAGTGCTATAAAAGAAGCAGATTCCCCAAGCGCAGTGCTCTTCAGCTGCAATGCCAATCCACTGTTTTTGCAGTAATCACTTGAGGCCCTTTGTGTCACCCCGTGGGACTTGCAGATTTAGAACTAAAATAACAATGATGCACATACTGTCTTCTATGCTTTTAGTAATAAACCGTTTGTCTCTGACCCAGAAGACTTTTGTCTTCTGACAGCATCCATGAAGAGTGACAGACAGATTTAATAGCTTATATGGAAGTGTGTTGAGATTCCCCAAGACCATTCCCATATTTAGAGACTTGCTAGAAGGACTTACAGGACTCAGAATAAAGCTATACTCATGGCTAAGGTGTATTGTACTGAAAGAATGCACAAAGAGATTGGTAGAGAAAAGAGACAGAGGCAAATTCTGGAGAAATTCATGCACATGCATTCTTATGCTCTCCCCCTTGTGAAGGGGCACATTTAAGCATGTGCCTTCATCTAGCAATTAAAATGCAGAAGCATAAGTACAGTGTTCCTGCCTAAGGAAGCCCATTGGCAACTCAGCCCCTATGGTTTCTGTTGGATGGTGGTCATATAGGCACATACTAGGCAAATACCAAAATTACAGACTCCCAGAAGAAAAGCAAATATTCATAAATCATAACGTTTGTAAAAACAGCCTAGGCACAGAGAGCTACTCTTATCAGAAAGTGGATAAAACAAGTGCCAAATTCCCAGATGCCAGTCAAAGGTCCACCTTACAGTAGGCCCTTCTAAAGATAGCTGCCTGTAGCCTACTATATTAGTTCTTTTCTACATAGGAGCATAAAAAAAAACTTACCGATGACAAGATTACCTATGAAACAAATAATATTGCATGATAACATATGTTAAACTTCCAAGCAATGCACAAATTACCATTGCCAAAAGCATACAGATAAAAATATAGATATGATCAAGGAGATGTTTTTCATGCATGATCTAGAATTTAAGTTGGACTTTGAAAGACAGGAACAGAGAGGTAGGAGGTACAAAAGCTAGAATCCTTTTTATTTGATACAATAACAAAAATTAGTTTTGAAGTAAATTTGTGTTACCTCTATAATAAAAATTAGTCAATGAAAATATTGCCATTGAGAGAAAGAATTTGTCTTATATAGATCACAGATTAGATGAACTCTAAATCAGAATGACTCCGAGAGTTACGGCATTTTTCCAAGGTAGAAGAAGAAACTTGTTTAGGAAACATAATGTCCTGTCTGAAACATTTGCAGTAACTAAGGCATTTGATGACTAAAAAAAGTTATAATGGTTTTAATCCACTTTCAAAATAAAATGCTGAATATAGGCTATAAAAAGAAAAAATCAACTCTTAGACAGGAATATACAAATTTCTATTTAAATTCCAGCTGAGATACTAAAACGGTAAAGTCAGAAAAATGTATCATTAAACTTAAGTATATTTTAACTTTCCTATCACTTGATAGGAACTGAAATCAGTTAATATAAACCAGTTATAATTTGCATAGAGTTTTAGAAATACCTAGGCAAAAGAATATAGGGAGATGGCGACACTGCTGTTGTTGATATTATTATTATTAGTCATTGTAGTATTTAGTTTAAATTACACACACTGATTCAGACAAATATTTGTGTGTTTTTCTCAATACACATTTTGAAGGCTTATGATGTGTTAAGCATTGTGTCATTGTGTCAAGAAATAAAGGCCAAAGTAAAAACACATCCTCTTCCTTAAAGGAGTGCACACTATCACAGGCTTATGTAACACAATATGATAAACGCTATTTTAAAAGTGGGATTCAGCCTACTATAGGAGAACTTAGACAACATGTTTCCACATCTGGAAATGTAAACCACCAACTACATATGTACGAAACATCATATGTACATTCATTGTTAAGCTTTAACCGCAAGTAGTTTGAGTCTCTCTGTTTCTATTTTCCTTTAGAACTCCTGACTGATACAGTACTATTAGCTTAAATATGTTCATGTAGTAACATATCTGAAGGATAAGAAACCAGATATACACACACAAAAGCAAATGCAATAGAGCATTTATAAAACGTTGCTTACTATGGTTAAAGCAATACATTTTCATGAATTTGTTGTCGTGATGTTCCATAAAATTATTGAGTAACTTGAAACAACGTTCTCAATATAATAATAAATAAAAGAGCAAATTATAAAACAAGAGGCACACCATCATTCCACTTTGTGTAAAATAAAACATAAGTAAGAATAAGGATTAGATAAAATTTTTATTATTTGTAGATAAAAAAGTGAAAATATATGCCTCACATTAGAGATAGAGACTACCTGTCTGTGGGTTTTTGTGACTTTTATTTCTTGTGTTTACATTTTAAAATTTTCTATAGTATACAATATTATATAACCAGAATATAAACATTAAGCTCTAAAATTATGTACTAAAATATAATCAATTATCTCTGGAGTAAAAGAGCCATCGTCACGTATATATCATTCATGAGAAACAGAAAAAAATACAGGCAATGAAATCATAACACAAAATATTACACTAGACACTGGAGGAGAACAAGTATAAACCAATATACTGTGTATCATGGAAAAGAAATGTATAGAGAAAAATACAAAATTTATACATTGGTTAGAAATCAGTAATTATTTTAATGGTTTTGGGGGTAATTTTCTAAATCTTTTGGCAGAAAATAGCTTAAAATATTCAGGCACATATAATACTTTTCTAATAAAATATATCATAAGTAGTAAATAGTATAAAAAATGTCAAAAAGATTTTAGTAGTACAAATTACTGTAAGTGCATTATGTTAATTAAAATTACCCTAAAGTTCTCAAACTGATCATCCAAATGTGTTTTTTAATTATTTTATCACTTTAAAGTTATATTGACACATAGTAATTGTACATATTTATTGCATATAGTGTGATGTTCCAATGCATGTATACATTCATAATGATCAACTCAGGGTAATTACAACATCCATCATTTTAAACATTTATCATTTCTTTTGGGTGATAATATTCAAAATCTTCTCTTCTGGCTATGTTGAAATATACACTACATTGTTATTTACTATAGCCATTGTATTGTATGATAGAACACCAGAACTTACTCTTCCTGTCTCATTAACTTTGTACCCATGTTGACCACCTTCTCCTAGTATCCCCTCCTCCCTATCCTCCCCAGTCCCTGGTAATCACTATTCTACTCTCTACTTCTATGAAATCAACTTTTTTAGATTCTTCATAAGAGCGAGATCATTCAGCCTTTGTTTTTATATGCTTTGTTTATTTCACTAAACATAATGTCTCCAAATGTGTTTTTAATATCTCTAATATATGTAAGAATTTTGAGTAGCTATCACAAGTGTCAAATCAGCAGAATTTTTCATACTATAATTACACAGTAATTAAAGGCAGGTTATAGATGGCTCAGGAGATTATTGAAAATGGGAACCAGATCCTAGTTCAATGAAAAATGAATGGGAAAGGTGGAAGAAGAAACAAGAAAATGTAGACCACTCAAGTTTGCATGATAATTAAAGAGAAATAAGATTGTAACTACAGGAGGCATAAGAGCAATGTACAGTTGTCCTGGTTAGTCCTATGGGAGACATATGAGCACATTTCATGACTGGGGAGCAGAAGAAAGATATGAGTGAAGGGATGACTCATGAGAGAGATGCAGTCAAGAGAACTGATAAATAAGGCAGCTTGAAGCAGGAAGATACAATTAAATAGGTTTGTAGGTGTGTGGGGAGGGGTTAGGAATAAGGAAATAATGCCTTCCTGGCAGGGGTGTATGGGAACCAAGGATACCTGGAAAGTAGCTAGAGAGAGAGCCCTGACTAGTTCAGTATGAAGGAGAGGCAAAGAGGGAATTGATAATACGAATGACTGAAGTGATTAATGATGTTCTGTAACTCCTAATAACTTTCTCTTCCACATTCATTCTAAAAGAACATTTTGTACACATGAAATTTGCATTTTCTCTACTTGGTGAGCAGTTATGACTACCTATCTTCCAACATTAACATTGAATCATTTTCAAATGTTCGTATTAGAGTTCTTATATTAAAAAATAAAATCTCAATTTTTTTTTCTTAACCAACAAATTAGAAACCCTATGTTCAGCTTCTCTGTGTAAATTTACCACTTTGGATTTAGTCTATTTTGTGTACTAAAATGTAGCGAGTTTTTATTCTCTGAGCCATTCAGCCTTTATTTCTAATCTCTTTTTTCCCTTATGTTAGACATATTAAATGTTCTTCTTCCATAAGAATGATACAATAGTCTTTTCCCTGTATTATAAAAGTCCTACACTTATCTCTCTGATTTTATATATATTCTCTGCTTTTACATATATAATGTATATTTATATTTTACATATATTAACATACATATATATGTATGTTATACATAACAAGCACGGTTGTTTTTATTAGCAAGTCAGATCAAATCACTTTTCTGATCAGTGCCCTCCAATGGTTTCTCATCTCACTCAGAATGAGAAGCAGTTGGATCATGGGACCAATATGATCTGAATCTTGGCTCATTCCTTCCACTCTCTAGCCCTTTCTTTCTCTCTAGTACCACTGGAACTGTGGGATATTTTAGGCACTCCCCCTCTTGCTCCACTATTCCCTTTCCCTGGAAAGTTCTTACCCCCAGTGTCTGAATCTAAGAGTATGTTCAAATACCATCATCGGGGAAGGCCCTCTGGACCAAGATTTCTAGAACAGTAGCACCTCTCATTCTGTCTTCTAACCCTGCTTTTTCTTTCTTCTCAAAAACCAACCTATTCCATGTTTGTTATTGTGCCTCCCTCCATTAGAATTTAAGCTTGATAAGAGCAAGGGTTTTGTGTTTGTTTCCTTCTTTACTTCTAGTGCCTGGAGGAATGACTGGCACATGATAGGCATTGGTATACATTGAAAGAATGAATAAAGGAATAATGAATGAATTAGTGTGATCAAAATTAATCTTTCAAAATGTCCTGTAACTTCCTTCTTTAGTAAACCCCCTTTGACACTTTCCTTTCTTTTTCTTCCATTTTTTTCACCATTATACACATTATGCTCCCTTTTGCTCTCCTATCTCTTCTGGAATTTGCGTTCATTTATATTTGATTCTCTGTCTCTTGTTTTAACTCTGCAGACAGAGTTAACTCCTCTAAGCATACTGAAAGATTCAGAGATAAACAGTTATCTGTCTTGTAGGAAAGTATTAAAACGTAACAACATCTTGAAGTGTTTCTGAGTTTCAAATGATAGATAATCTGTCTTGAACATCAGTGAATGATGAATAAGCTGTTGACTAACTTGGGAGCATGAAATGAGATGTCATTTGCCATGAATTGTTGGTAATACTGCATTCATTTTCCATGGTTCTGTTTTACCTAGCTGATAGCCAGCTAGTATGTCAACTTTTCTGTAAATGATTAAAATGTAATTTAAATAATTTATCTCAGACTTCAGAGAAATAATTTTTAGTTACTGCTACATTTGCCTTAACTTCAGTTAAAAATATTTGATACTCTGGTTATTGATATCTATGGATTTTGTTTGATAGTTTGTTACAGAATTTTAGAATAATAAAACATGTTTGAAAAGGCACTGCAATCATGAAAGAAGAGCAAGTGACACTTATAATGCCATCATTTTCTACAGGTATTAAAAATCCCAGTGCTGATTACAGTGTGCAAATTCTAAAAAGATTTAACGTCATAGTAGAAGACATAGAAGATAGCACATAGATGGATTTTATTTAATATAACATCAGTCACAATCTGAAAAGGCTACATACTATATGATTCAAACTATATGACATTCTAGAAAATGCAAAACTATGGAGACAGTAAAAAGATCTGTGCTTTTCAGGGGTGTCAGGGAAAGGGATGAATAGGAGGAGCATAGAGGAGTTTTAGGGTATGAAGAATGTTGTGTATGATATTATAGTGGTGAATAAGTGTCATTATACATTTGTCCAAACACATATAATGTACAGCACCAATAATGAACCTTGATGTACACTCTGGAACTTGGGTAATAATGTTGCATCAGTGTGCGTTCATCCAGTGTGGTAAATGTACCACTGTGATGTGGGATGTTGATAGAGGAGAAAGTGTGAGTATGTGGGGGTGGTGAGTATGAGAGAACTCTGCTTTATGCTAAGTTTTGTTATGAACCTAAAAATAGTCTTTAAAAAATAAAGTGTGCATTTTTGAAAAACTATTAAAAGGGGAAAATCAATCCAATTTAAACATCCTCTACTAGGGATTAAGACACATGAGATAATATATTTCTTCCTATCAATAACACTTCTTCATTTAGATAGTTACAATCTCCTTGATTCGTAGAGCATATTCATAGATCAGGCAATTGTACTACACTATATTTCTAATTATTGAATTGCTTTGTGAATAGGAGTTTTTTGTATTTCTTTCTTGCATTGGGTTGTTGAAAATGGGGCCAGTGAAGTTACTGTTTGGAGATGATAAGCGAGTGCTTAGCTGCCATACTTGTTATTGCTTTGGTTGAAAGTAGTTTTCCTGACAATTTATTTGTACAAGCTCTTTTCTTTTTGACTCTTTACTTCTGAATATTGCCTATTGGATAGTATTTGATTTTGTGCACCATTAACATGAGCCAGCTCTGCTTTATTCTCGTATCTCAGTTCAGAAGACACTAACCTGGTTCAAACCCACTGGTCACCACCAATATGACTCAGAAGGAAAGGCAATTGGAACATCACCAAAAACCTCTAATCACCTCACCAATATCTAATTAGGTAATGCAGAATTGGTAATTTTTAAGGCAATATTATACTGACGAATGTTACACAAGTCTGTGAATAATTCCCGAAAGAAACGTGCATGTCTTTGGTCATAAATGTTTCTGGTCCATGAGTATTTAAAGATTACTGGGTGAATTCTATCATTGGAAAATAAAACAACAACAAAAAAGTTCAAATCTTAAAGTGTAAATTTTAGGTTACACAGATAATCCATAAAAAACAGTAAAGATAGGAAAAATGTATACAATTGTGATTTAATTCCTTTACATCTGTCTGGATAAGGCCTTATTGTACTTCCTGGACACTGTACTGTGTTAGGTGTGATCCTACATTAGTCTTCAAAATTAAAATATAAGTAGTAAGAATAATAAAAAACACAACTTACTCAAATCAATATTATGATAAGAATAGTGAAAAAAATAAGATGTTAGGCCAGATGCGGAGGCTTACGGCTGTAATACCAGCACTTTGGGAGGCCAAGGCAGGTTTATCACCTGAGGTCAGGAGTTCGAGACCATCCTGACCAACATGGCAAAATCCTGTCTCTACTAAAAATACGAAAATTAGCCAGGTGTGGTGGCACATGCCTGTACTCACAGCTACGAATGAGCCTGAGGAAGGAGAATTGCTTGAACTTGGGAGGCAGAGGTTGCAGTGAGCTAAGATTGTGCCATTACACTCCAGCCTGGGCAACAGTGAGACTGTCCGAAAGAAACAAAAAAGAAAAGAAAAGAAAAGAAAGAGGGAAGGAGGGCAGGAGAGAGAGAGAAAGAGAAAGAAAGAGTGAAAGAAAGAGAAAGGAAGGAAGGAAGGAAGAAAAGATGTTGGAGAAGAAGCACAAAGATTCTAAATATTGTTTTAAAAACTGAAGTTGAGAATGGATTTATAATACCTACGTGTATGAAGAAATATTGTTAAGGAAAAGCTGAGTTCTTCACCATCATGGAATGAGGGAAAACATATGTAAGCTATTCCTGGCACTACTTCAAATTTATATGTGAATGAAGGCTGTAAAACTTTGAGGGAATTCCCAAAGTTTGAGGCTCAAGAGAAGAAGGAAAGAAATAGTGTTGAGCACTTCACCCTTGACCAGCTTCATGTGCTAATCATGAGCTAGAATTGTACAAGTTCCAAGTTATGCGACAGATATTATTGCAGATTTTAATTACTACATATAAGGAGGTGGAGAGAATATTCCAGGCAGGTCATGCAAGAAAGACTAAATAGAGGGCTATTATACTCCGTAACAAAATATAGGCAAATGAAAATGTTTATGAGATGTAGCTCAGTCAAATTCAATTAAACTTTGCCCTTTCATGGTTGCCCACAGTTTCATCCTTACTAAAACTCATCCTTACTAAAAGATATTTGCCCTGAGGATCTCAGGTCACTGATGACACTCTGGTTCTTAAGTTCAACATTCCTAACCTCTGTGACTTTTTATTTACATCTCAGACTGCTTCTCCTCTGAGTTTATCTGCTTTATTTGTTGATTCTTAGTCCATACTACTGTTTACACCTTCCCCCTATCTCTTTCATTGTTCCTTTTCCTTTCTCTACCTCTTAAAAATAGGCATTATCTTTAGTTTCTCTTCTATTTCTTTGTTACCTACTTTTCCTGATGATTTTAACAATTTCCATGGCTTAATCGCTCAGGTTTCCTCCCAGCTTCATATCCTCATTTTGCAAGGCCTGTGGACGTTTCCATCCAGATGCCTGACCATAAATGTAAGTGTAATGTCTAAAAGAATACCAGTTGTTCCCTCCAAGCCATATCACACCTCAGAATTTATATTGATTTCCAAACTAACATTGTGCTATCAACTTCGCAAACAGAAAAACAAATAGATCCATCTTTTTTTCAATGATCCCCAGAAAACATACTTATTAATTACTCTCTAACATTTCTGACAAATATTCTTTATCTCTCTTTTCACTGGCACTAGCCTTTCTTGCTTTGCATCAGGATTCCTGCATTAGTCTTCAAATTAGCTTCTTTATTTCCAGGTTTTGCAGCTGAATCTGTCTATTGGGCATTGTTATTTAAAGTATAGTCTGGGAATTAGCAGTAATGGTATTATCTGGGAATTCATTTTCGTAAGGTGAAATCTCAGACTTTACTGGACAATTGAATCAGCATATGCGTTTTAGCAGGATCCCTAAGCGATGAGTGTGCACATTAAAGTCTGAGAAGCTCTGCTCAGCATGACCATGTTACTTCTCTATTCATAAGAGCTTCAGAAACACACTTCAATATTATTAGATGATAACATTGCTTAAATTTGAAAATATTACACTCTCCCCTCAAAATTTAGTTACCACTAATCACCCATACTATAGCTTTTTTCCCTATCCCCTAAATCACTATGCACATTTTAGTTCCTGTGACTGGCTAACATGGTTTACTTGCTAAAAATGCCCTCTACTTACTTGTTTGTTTACACAAACCTAATCCATTCTGAAAGACTATTTCAAGATCCAACTTCTTAAAACATTTTTATAGTACCTATTGTAATAATAGCAGCAAAAATAATTTTATTAAGAGTGTCTAAAAAACTATTTTGTGTTATTTTTGTTTTTCTTAATTTGCCAGCCCATTTCTAATTAGATATCAAGTCTTTTATTAGCTTGTGTTCTGGCATCTAGAAGAGATCTTGCACACCACTGGGGCCAAATAATTTCTAGAAATAAGTCTTTATAGATGTCCTTAAAATTAAATATGAGATTTATTTTACTTTATAACATTTATGCATACAACAAAATTGTACACAATTTTACAGATGTTGGTTACACACATTTTAAATGAGAATTTCCTGGCTTTTCTTTCAGCGTCTTCTGCTAAGAGATATTTCACTTGGTATAAATGAAATATATACTTGTATAAAGATAAGAAAATATTTCACTTGATGTAAATGTCTAAACATTTAAATGGGCATTTATGTAGCATTAACTTCCATTGCCTACATTTAAAATAATGCTGTGTAATAAAATTGATGTTTGGATACGTTGCAATATTTAAAAATGCTATATTTAATAACTCTACAGAGAAATATATCTACATAAGCAGCTGTTTTGTAGAAATTAGCTTTATAACTAATGCTCCATATTGTTAGTTAACATATATCATTGATAATAATGATTCAATAATTCATATTAGTCACAAGCAAATTACATAATTAGTACTTGAAACGAAAACCTCCTATGAATAAAAAATAAAATTCACCCTCGTTTTTAACATCAGGAGGAAACAACAAAAATTAATATATTTTTCCCACGAAAGGATTCTTCATTGTAATTTTTTTATGTTTCAAATAATTATCTAGCCAAATATTATAAAGCAATCTATAACTTTTTAATTATTTTGAAAATAACTATATATCCTAACATGTCTCTTTTGATACTTTCTATGTGCGGTGCGCTCCTGTGTTAAGTGTTAATTTTGTATTGTAAGGAGATGACAATAGGAAGTGTACAAAATAAAATATCACTGTATATCCCTTATAATTTAAAAAGCCCTTATAATTTAAAAAGCCCTTGTTATGGAGTGTTCATGTCTTAGAATTCCCTTTTGTCTTTAATGAATCCAGAATTTCCTTTACTACAAATTCTATTTTATGCGTGCTCTTTGCTCTTCTTTCCCAAGCTATTTGAGGTTAGTTAAGTGCATGTCATATTAATTTACCTGAAAATGTGACTTTCTGAAGACACCCAAAGGAATATGGACATAACTCTGGTCTGAGTTATCCAGTGAGGCACCGCCTGGAAGCAGTTGAGAGTTGATCTTGCAATCCAGCAAAAGATTGAGTTAAATCTATCATCCTGTAACTGGTCCTGGAATTTACGTCATAAGTGTACATTAGATGAAACTATATCAACATTTCTCAACTTTCTTTTTTGTCCCCGAAGATCACTACCAGTCAAATTCTAAGAGAATGTCCTCTAGTTCCTAGGCATTATGGGGTGAGAAGACTGACGTTAAGGTGGATATCAGATGCCCAACATATGATACTGTTCTTAAAAGATTTTTCTTTTTCGTTGAGAGGGTAACAAAGAAAAAACTGCAGGACAACATGATGGGTTCCATTTTAAATGAAGATTAGTAGTAGTCACTAAGCACTGATTAAAGAAACACCATTTCTTTTGACTTAGGATTGTCTTGGCAATTCGGGCTCTTTTTTGGTTCCATATGAACTCTAAAGCAGATTTTTCCAATTCTGTGAAGAAACTCATTGGTAGCTTGATGGGGATGGCATTGAATCTATAAATTACCTTGGGCAGTATGGCCATTTTCACGATATTG
>NW_012103065.1:712641-723424 GCF_000951045.1 Mandrillus leucophaeus
TGGGAGTTATACCTGATGTAAATGACGAGTTGATGGGTGCTGACGAGTTGATGGGTGCAGCATGCCAACATGGCACAGGTATACATATGTAACAAACCTGCACATTATCCACATGTACCCTAGAACTTAAAGTATAATAAAAATAAAATAAAATTTAAAAAAAAAAAAAAAGAAAAAAGAAACACCATTTCTGCCTGAGTCTCCAGGGAAGGTTTCGTGAGGAAGTTGACATTTGACCTAAACTTTAAAGGAAAGATTTTCAACATTCGCGTGAGTATGGGATAAAAGTCATTCAAAAGAAGGAGAGAGAAAATAAGAAGAAATTTGAAGAAAGAAACAGTATAGGGTGCCGCCACATATGCAGAAGAGAGAGTAACCATTCTCTAATATATAACCACCTGAGGCTTGGAGGAGGCAAAAATGAGTTGGAACTACAGCATGTGAGGACTTCAAGTGAGTTTAAGGTTTATGGTGTAGATAATGAAAGCATAAAAATGATTTCTAAATATATTTTCACAGTAATGTTACAATTTGCTCTTTCCTTTTTTATTTTAATAATAAAATACATTTTGAATCAGAGTTTCAAAAAACGTAAAATATTGGAGCTTGAAAGGATTTTATAAATCATTTTGACAAAATAATCATTTTATACTTAGGCAAACTGGGTTCCAAAGACCTTGAATGACATATTCAAGGTCCAAGAATTCTACCTGATCATTGTAATGCAATCACATATAGTTATAACTCTTATAGTTACTCTGGTTGTGTCGATAATCCCAAATCTAGAATGCAATCAATCTCTATTGAGAAGAGAGTACAGTCTGATTTGGGTGATCAGTTTGTTTCAAAAGATCGATTTAAACCCTTATGACTGTTCCCTTACATGTAATTATATTTCACTTAAAGTTAGTTACAGATGGAATTGCCAGGAATTTTAAAAAGTGTAAACATCATCATCATCTCCTTGGTTTAGTGTTCCTTCCATGTACTGCTATCATGCAGTATAACATTTAGCCTTCCTACCCTTTTTTTCCAACAAATTTCTGAAAACAAAACAAAATAAAACTATGAACTGTTTTTTCTTTCCTGGACATGACTAAACAGAGCCCTGAAACAAGGGAATACCTTGACCTTGAACCTGTCAGCTTTTCTGGTGAGATAGTTTCAGATATATATGACTCATTTCCTACAGATTTAGACTATGTGTGTGTGTGTGCGTACAAGATTAGAAGGGGAGAAAAACTTAAAGATAAGAGTTACACATCACCTTGATTTCTGTCCGCCTCAGAGAACTACGGTCAAACTCATATGACACAGATATTTTGTGGATTTCTGGCATGCTGGCTGTGATGTTACAGTACTTAAATTTCTTCTGCCAGAATATGTGATGTCTTTTTAAATATATAACCACATTTAGCTGCTTTTTTTTTTTAATTCCATGTATTTCCCAGCAAAATTAAGTATAACTTTTTGACTGCCTGCCTCTAACAAAGAGACATCAGCTACTTCATCTGGCCTGCAGCGATCAGGGAAATACAGATTCAAGTTGCCAGGGATGGCCAGTCCAACATCCTAATGTAGTTACTGGAATCCCATGCCTACCTCACTTGGGCAGTAACTTTAACGTAGAAGGAGCCAGAATTGAGAAGTCACATTGACTGAAGTTCTTTGAATGCACCAAATTACATAGCTGGAGAGAAAGTTCATTACACCATTGTTCTATGGTCATAATGTCTCAGAAACATACTTCTTTTCTTTTTTATTTTACTTCTTCTGCATTACTCAGTCCCAGGCAGACTTTCCTATGGTCTCCTAGGGTTTGGACAATAGACATGTTAAGTCTGGTTTGATATTTTACTAAGGCTATAACCCTTACTACTAATGTGGGGAGGTTCTGTCTGAGGCTCTGAATATTGGGCAGAACCTGAGTTTTGACCCCCTCCAGTACAGCAGATGAACCAAAATGTAAGTGTAATATATTGGCCAATACCTTCAAAATTTTTTTGTTCCAAGAGTGTACTTTCCTCTGTTACCAACTTTTAAACAAAAAATGGCCTGAAAGCTCAGCACTGTAGTGTATTTTTAAATTCTACAATGTAATTAATGTCATTTCAAAATATTTATTATTTTTAGAGAATGAGTTAATGTGGAGAGTCCTTCAGAAACAGAAAAAGTCCTTTAGATAAAGAAAAGTAAGTTAATGTGAAGAAGATTTTAAACTGTCATAGAGAAACATGGCATTGAGGGAGTAGTTTGGGTTAATAATGACTGTACGGTTCATCTGCCCCATGTGACTCTTCTTCTCCCACATACAGTGATATGTGTGAGACTACGCAGAAGGCAGATGGGTGATTTTATTCAGATTTTTCCAGAATTTGTGCATTTAAAACATATCATAATAAGGGGGTTTAAGAGATTGCAAAGAGAATGATTGAAATGATAGAGCATGGAATCTAAGTGAACAGGGAATAAACTAAGGACACGGAAAAGGGAGGAAGAGAAAGAAGAGAGGTCAGTAAACTGGAGGTCCTGATGTGAATCACAGCAACTCATTGCCTAAATAATTAAATAGGAAAGCAAGAAACAGGAGATGGTGGTCAGAGAGTTGGAGTGATACAGAATTTCAGGGTAACTTCTTAGGGCCTTACTGTAAAGTGGATCAGGAAAATGGACTCGAATTGAAGATCACTGTTGATGGTGAAGTCAAAGCTACTTTTCTATGTGGAATTTGAAATCAACTAGATTGAGAATAGGAGTCGAAGCAAATAGGAAAACTTTGAACTTGATATCAGTATATTCAGTGAATTAAGGTGAAAAGTATATAAATTGTACAATAGTAAATGGCAAAAATTAGAAGGGGAGAGTGTTCCAAACATAGAGGAGTAGAGGTTTTTGCAAAACAGGAATAGACATGTCCTGGATATAGCAATGGGAATCCAGAAAGATTCTTGCCTCCCATTATATGAGCTTTAAGAGCATAATTAACTTCTACTAATTTAATCCTTTCTTTCCTTCTTTATTTTTCTATTTTTTTAGAGTCTCATTCTATTACCCAGGCTACATGACCTCGGCTCACTTCAGCATCAACCTCCCTGGCTCAAGGCATCCTTATGCCTCAGCATCCCAAGTAGCTGGAGCTACAGGCGTGCACCACCATGCCTGGCTACTTTTTGTATTTTTTGTAGAGATGGGGTTTTGCCATGTTGTGCAGGCTGGTCTTGAACTTCCAAGCTCAAACCATCCACCTTCAACCTCCCAAAGTACTGGGATTGCAGACGTGAGCCACCATGTCTGGCCAATTTAATCCTTTCATTATACAAGACTATCAGAGAGTTGTGTGTTTGGACCACATTGCTTTCCCCATTGTCTTCTATATAATGTTAAAGAACCAAAGAACCAAGCACAAGGTTGACCCAGTAACTGTGGACTGGGCATTAGAAAAGAGAAATGATTGTGGGTATACTTTAATAAGACAGAGACAACAGAATATAGCAATTAGGAGTGTTATACCTTGGACGGGTTTTGAAAGAAAATTGTGTGGATTTGCATTGCTTGTGGGTGGAATTGTGTCCGTCTAAAAGAGATATATTTAAGTCCTAACCTCACTACTTCAGATTGTTACCTTATTTGGAAATAAAGTCATTGCAGATGTGATTAGTTAAGATAAGGTTACATGGTAGTAGAGTGGTCCCCTAAACTGATGATGTTGATGTTGTGAATATGTGTGTGCAAGCATGAACTTATACAACTCTTGTGACAATCAAGTTCTGATGGGGATGTGAAGTAACTGGAACTTTCCTACATTACTCATGAACATGCAAAATGATACAGCCACTAAGGAAAACCATGTATTAGTTTCTAATAAGTTAAACATACACATACCATATTACCTAGATTTTCACATAAGCATAATAAAATTTATGTTCATACAAAATTCTGGATATTTATATAAGTTTTCTTCATAAAAATCTGCAAACAACCATGTTTCTCAACTGGGTCAAAACCACAGTTCTTTTGTTCTTACTCTTCTTTTACTACTTAGTAATAAAAAGAAGAAACTCTTGATACACTCAGCAACATGAATAAATCTCAAATGCATTATGCATGGTGAACAAAGGCAAACTCAAAATACTATATATTGCATATCATTTATATGGCACTCTGGAAAAGGCAAGATTATAGGAATGGAGATTATATCCTTGATTGTCAGGTGTTATGGGAGAGGGGGAGAATTTGCCTTCAAAAATCTGGCGTGAGGGATTCAAGTGTGTGTGGAGGGGGTGTGATTGGAACTCTGGTGGTTTGATTGTAGAAGTGATTACAAAACTATTTTATATTGCCAAAATTCACTCTAGAAGAAGCAGGTATCACTGAAAATTTTAAAATATGTTTGAAACACTTTTAAATGCCTCATATCAATATACTATAGTAAATAATCAAAAGGCATATTCTAGTTTCTAGGGATGCTGCAACGAAATATCACAAATGTGATAGCTTAAAACAATACAGTTTTATTCTCTCATAATTTTAAAGGTTAAAAAGTCCAAAATAAAGGTGTTGGTTGGATTGCTTTCTTCCAAAGATTCTAGGGGAGAATTCATTCCAGGCTTCTCTCCTAGCCCACAGGCAATCCTTGGCAATCCTTGACTTGTAAATGAATCATCCAGTCTCTACTTCCATCTTCCTATGGCCTTCCCTTCTGCATTTCTTTGTACCTTTTTTTTCTTTTGTAAGGACACCTGGCAATGGACTTAGGACCCATACTAATTCAGGATTATCTAATCTCAATATCCACACCTTAATTACTTCTGCAAAGAAACCTACTGCAAATAAGGTTACATTTTGAGGTTTTTAGCAAACATATTCTCTGAAGGAACAAAATTCAACCCACTTAAGTCATCATAGAAATCTTTAATAAATGTATTTATATATTGATATAAGAACACTGATTAGCACATTCTTTCACTCATGTTTGTATTCTGACAATATTTTGCCTAATACATTTATTAGGATCACAGGCCAAAAATGATAATAAAATGCTCTTATGTCTATAACTTCATTACCATAATTTTAGAGTATTTTTTCCATGAGTAAATTGAATAACCTTATAAATTATAAACCACATGAATAACTTATTTTAATAAGATACAAAGTACATTCAAATTTATGTGAGAAAAAGTCATGCGTTGACCCAATTAGCTGGTGAATCAAATACTGTCTTTAAAGTATTTAAGAAATTTTCAAAGTGTGAAAATTAACATTGCTGAACCAGAAACTTAGAATGATGTAGCTGGAATGAACTAGAACACAATGTCAAGATCTAGTATTAAATTATGTCCAACAACATTAAGAAACCAATGAGAAGAAACTGTGGAAAGAAAATAATGAATAGGCTTTTAACTAAAATCTTTTTCACATTTTAAGTTCAGGGGTGCCTGTGCAGCTTTTTTATATAGGTAATCTTGTGTCATGGGCATTAATCATACAGATTATTTCATCACTCAGGTAATAACCCTAGTACCCATTTGTTATTTTTCCTGATCCTTTCCCTTCTCTCACTCTCCGCCCTCAATAGAATGCAGTGTGTGCTATTTCCCTCTGTGTGTTCATGTGTTCTGTCATCATTTAACTCCCATTTATGAATGAGAACATGCAGTATTTGGTTTTCTGTTTCTGTGTTAGTTTGCTAAGAATAATGGTTTTCAGTTCCATCCATGTCCCTGCAAAGGACATGATCTCGTTCATTTTTATGGCTGTGTAGTATTTCATGGCGTATATACACCACATTTTTTTATCCACTCTATCATTGATAGACATTTAGGTTGATTCCATGTCTTTTTTATTGTAAATAGTGTGGCAATGAATGTACCCAGGCATGTGTCTTCATAATAGAATAATTAATATTCTTTTGGGTATATACCCAGTAATGGGATTGCTGGTTCAAATGGTATTTCTGTCATCAGATCTTTGAGGAATTGCCACATTGTCCTCCACAATCGTTGGACTAATTTACACTCCCACCAACAGTGTATAAACATTTTATCCACAACTTTTCCAGCATCTGTTATTTTCTGATCAAAGCCAAATTAGAAACAAACTACCATTCCCAACTGCCACAAAATGAATAAAATGTCTAGGAATACAGCTGAATACAGAAGTGAAAGATCTCTACAAGGAGAGCTACAAAACACTGCTCAGAGAGATCAGAGATGACACAAACAAATGGCAAAACATCCCATGCTCATGAATAGGAAGAATCAATTCATTAAAATGGCCATACTGCCTAAAGCAATTTTTAGATTCAGTGCTATGCCTATTAAACTACAAATGGAATTCTTCACAGAACTAGACAAAAACTGTTTTAAAATTCATATGGAACCAAACAAAAAGCCCAAATAGCCAGGGCAATCCTAAGCAAAAAGAACAAAACTGGAGGAATCACACTACCCAACCTCAAAGTATACTACAGGGCTACAGTAACCAAAACAGCATGGTACTGGTACAAAAGCAGACACATAGGCCAATTAAACAGAAGAGAGAACCCAGAAATAGTACTGCACATCTATAGCTATCTGATCTTCAACAAACCTGACAAAAACATGGAATGAGGAAAGAACTCCCTATTCAATACATGGTGCTGGGATAACTGGCTAACCATATGCAGAAGATTGAAACTGGACCACTTCCTTTCACCATATACAAAACTTAACTCCAGATGGATTAAAGATTTAAATGTAGATTCCAAGACTATAAAAACACTGGAAGAAAACCTGGGCAATACCATTCAGGACACAGGCATGGGCAAAGATTTCATGATGAAGACACCAAAAGCAACTGCCAACAAAAGCAAAAATTGGCAAATGGGATCAAATTAAAGAGCTTCTGCACAGCAAGAGAAACTATCAACAGCGTAAGCAGACAGCCTACAGAGTGAGAGAAAATTTTTGCAAACTATGCATCTGACAAAAGTCTAATAGCCACCACCTATAAGGAACCTAAACAAATTTACAAGAAAAAACCACAACCCTGTAAAAGAGTGGGCAAAAGAAAAAGAAGACATACATGCAGCTAACGAGTATGTGGAAAAAGCTGAACATGACTGATCATTATAGAAATGCTAATCAAAACCACAATGAGATACCATCTCACATCTGTCAGAATGGCTGTTACTAAAAAGTCAAAACATAACAGATGGTGGTGAGGTTGTGGATAAAAGCAATGCTTATACACTGTTGCTGCCAGTGTAAATTAGTCCAACTGTTGTAGAAGACAGTGTGGTAATTGCTCAAAGACCTAAAGAGAGAAATAATATTTGACCCAGCAATCTGATTACTGGGTATATGCCCAAAGAAATATAAATTATTCTATTATGAAGACACATGCAGGTGTTATGTTCATTGCAACACTGTTTACAATAGCAAAGACATGGAATCAACCTAAATGTCCATTAATTATAGACTGGTTAGAAATATGTGGTACATATACACCTTGAAATATTACAGAGCCATAAAAATGAACAAGATTATGTCCTTTGCAGGGACATGGATGGAGCTGAAGGCCATTATCTTTAGCAAACTAACACAGGAACAGAAAAGCAAATACTGCATGTTCTCACTTATAAGTGGGAGCTAAATGATGAGAACACATAGATCCACAGAGGGGATCAATGTACACTGGGGTCTATCAGAGGGTGTAGGGAGGGAGGAGGGAGAGGATCAGGGAAAATAACTAATGGGTACTAGACTTAATACGTGAGTGATGAAATAATCTGTACAACAAACCCTCGTGACATAAGTTTACCTGTGTAACAAACCTGCACATGTATCCCTGATCTTAAAATATAAAGAGAAGAAAATGAGATAATAACCGAGGATTTTTCAGAAATGATAAAAACACATAAACCCCCAAATATAGGAAATAAATGTGTCCCATCAAAACTATCTTTATAAAAAGAAAAATGAAGTAAAACATTTTACAGCAACAAAATGTGTGATAGCTCAGCATCATTAGACTCTCATTGAAGTAACTTCAAAATATGAACTTCAAGGGGAAAGAAAATGACCACAGAAGGAAAGTATGGGGTGCAAGATAAAACGACTATGAAAGAAAACATGAGGAATCAAAGGAACCCAAAGTGAACCTAAACAATGATTTATACTGATTTGATTTCTGTTACATAGACAGTCCAAGAAATTCTGGTTGATTTAAACCAATAAGTTAAAAAAAAACACACAAAATAAATACAAGCTTCTTGAGACAAAAACGGGTAATTACAACAGTGCAAGATTCATAGTAACGTCAGATTTTTCATTAATAGCTTTGGATGCCAGAAAAGTATCAAACAGTGGTTCCAAAGTTAGAGGGGAAAATGGCTTTGAATGGATGCTGTCTCTAGACAAATCAAGTGTGAAGGTAGAATAATGACTTTTTTTAATTCAAGAACTTAGAAAAGATCACATAACTGCTACAATTAAAGTACATTATTGTGTCATTTTAAAAAGTGAGAGAAGCAGAAATGAGAAACTCCAGGAAAATTAAAAACTACACAAAAAATTTATTTTCTAATTGTGAAGCAAACTAAAATGTGAGCACAATTTTAAACCAGCTGATAGACTGATAAAATATAATATTTAATTATGTATTAATGTGGACTGTGTTATGTGGTCATGATATTGAAACACTATAAAAGAAAATATTATTGTGAAATATAACTTGGACTTGCAGTTAATGTCTCTGCAAAATAATAATAAAAATAAAGTTCATTAGTTTTCCACTTTTAGCTCATCCTGCAAAGCAGACTTACTTATGATCACAGAGCAATTGTAAATTTTATTAATTTTGACCATGTCATTCTGAAGTGCTGAGGATAGAAAAGTTATAATAAGGAAAAGAAAATACAAAGATTAGGAGTAAGATATGATATAGAAGGGGATTTGGTGATTAGAATTGATAAAATAAATGAATATATAAGTACATTAAACAAAGATATACAACTAAGCAATAATTTAAATAATGATAAAAATATTTGATGAAGACAATGATGAGAAGTGGAGAACTGCCTGCATGATCAAAATTTGCAGCTTCCACAATGCACGGTTAATAGGTAACACAGTCTATAAATCAAGAAATGGAGAACATGTATGAAGATAATGTAAAAAAAAGAAATAATTACTAGATTATGTTTCTTTATATTGGGCTAGGTATGAAGTGGTGGCAAAGATGCAAAGATGATCATTTTTATGATGTTATCTGTATTATACGAATCTGTAAGATATTATTTTGATTAAGGTGCTTAAAACTTATATGGAAATTCATACCAGTAACATTATTTTTTTAAATAAGGTTTCTCCATCATGTGATAAGCATTTAAACATTCAAAACTGAGGACAGTGAGGAATTTGTTTTACTTGTTTCAAGTTTATATTATTCTTCAAGAGAAATGCGACAAATAAATGTAAATAATCCATGTAGGTTCAAAATTTTTCAAATGTATTTCAATACTTATTATTGTATATTTGTTTTTGATCTTATTTAAATAACTTTTTAAAAAGGAGTGAAGAAAAAACTCTGCACTCTTTTTATGTATTTTCCAGTTTTAATATTTTTCACACATTTCTTTCATTTTTTTTCAAATTATTGTACAAAATTCATATGTAAATCTCTAAAATGGAAAGAAAGAAAATCCAAATTCTCCTCATTATGAAGTATGGAATGTAAAAAACCAGAACACTGAGATTATGGTAATTGTCCTACCAAATATATATTTATATTATTATTCCTTAACTTCTTATGCATTTTTCCATATAAATATGAAATATGAAAAATAGGTACACAGAACTCTAAGATCCACTCATTGTGAACTCTGCATAATTTTGGAAATAACGTCTTTAAAGTCTTTTTTCTGGTTAGCTTTCAAATGCTATTTTAAAAGTTGCAAGACATGAAGAACCAGATGCATACCTTCCCTTCACATGGATTTTCAATTTAATACCTCATAGTTGTTTCTTGTTTCTGGGATGCTAATATGGTCTATTTTGTGTCAATGTACAATTTGTACAATGTTTCTTTTTAATTATCTCTTTCTTTGGTGATATGGTTAGTCATTTTATTCTAAAAAATTTTTTAAATATTTAGTTACTATTCCTAATGTACACCATGATCATCATTAATTCGCTAAGAATCAAAAGCAGAATATATTAGGAAAACTGAATTAGCATGTTTAATTTTAATGTGCCTCCAAACACTTTTTTTGTTACAGTATACTAAGCTTATGGAGTAAGTGCTCCAACTGACAGATTATTATTGAGAACGATGTAAAGGAAAGCCTGTTTTTATTAATACCTTTTCACAAATACCAGCCTCAAGATATTAGAATAAAATGCAATGTGTGAGTTTAAGTGTTGAATAATATGCTAGATTGTTGGTAAAGGAATATGCTTAACAAAGTATTTCCCCTTTGAAATATTATTATTTTTCCCCCAGGAAACCAGCTGGAGAGTAAAGCAATATTCTTTTTTACCAAATTACAGAATTCATTTATGTCCTGTGGGCAAAGGTAAACACACAGTAATCACAGCTCAGAATCTTCTCATTCAAGAAATGCCCATCAAGCACCCTAATGATGTCTTGTTTATGTTGATGATTTATTGTTTTCTTCAAATACATCTGAAATATTTTACAATTCAGCTGATTCTGGCAGTTTCCAAGCATTTTCTCAGTCTCAGAAAGGGGTACTTGCCCTGCCCTCTGCAGAGCTGGATGACAAAGGCGGTGTCCTGGCCTT
>NW_012103065.1:728039-731373 GCF_000951045.1 Mandrillus leucophaeus
CAGAGCGAAACTCTGTCTCAAAAAAAAAAAAAAAAAAAGAGAAAAAGAAAAAAAAGAAAGACAATAAAATATCCTTAATTTAAAAAACATCATCGTTTCAAACTATTTTCAGAAATGAACTAGGAGTTCAATATACAACAATATTTCTTCCATTACTACACAATATAAACATGAATAGGAAAATGTGACTTCATGCTTTGGTATATCACACTCATGATGCTCAGGGTTCATCAACAAAGATAAAGCAATACATTTACTATACATAAAAGTTTCAATACCACTTTAATTTTCCAGAGTAGGTAAAATATTGTAGCTAATATCCATAATTTTGAAAGCCAGTCTTTGAAGCATATTTTATTATCAGAAGTATTTGAACAGCTTCTCTCCTATTAAATAAAAGACTGACTAGCAATTTGTATTTATTAACTAAAAGACTCATAACTATGTGGTTAGAATTTCATTCAAGCACTAAATTTCAAAAAAGTTAACCTTGATATTAATTAATAGATCTAGCTTTTTTATTAAATTAAGTAAATGAAAGAACAGAAATACAAGATAACTTTTCAAAGTTACAATGTTTCACATGGAAACCAAATTTATAGTATGCATGTTGCCTAACTATGGCTATCTTGGTCATCAGCCATTCTGTGTGGCTTCATGGTATTAGCATTCTCACTGGTCCTATTTCAAACTTAATTGCCCGAAACACTCAGCTGTCAGTATTATCCAACAAGTAGACCTTCAATGTTAAAAATATAAGCTAATAAAGATGATCTTACCCTTAGTTTTAAAAATAATAGAATAAAAGATAAACAAATTAGTCAATAGAAAGCATTAAAGAGTTTACCCTGTAACTTACCCATTCTTGCTTCTCAAAATAAAGAAAAAAAATATTTTAGCTTCTGGGTTAAAGTTGTGAACATATATCCTATGAGATTTTCTCTTTTGCAAGAATAAAATAATTTATTCAGAAGCACAGAAAATATTTTGTAATTGAAAGAAGATATCTTATTGATTCAGTTCTTAGTTTTTGGGACTAGAAGTGTATGTATTATCAATAACAAATTGTTTAAAAGATAATTTATGGACATCAGTGTTAAGTGATAAGAAATTCTGTTTGTACATGTTATCAGTGATGCGAAATTTGATTCTTGAGAGCTATGTGTTCAGTCTGCCTCTCTTTGCTTATCTCTAAGACAACTTATATTGTGCCATCTGGAAGGAAGACAAGCAAAACCACAATAAAATCCAGTTCAAAACTGTATTTTCGATTGGAAAAAAAAATCAATGTCTCTTTGGGATTTTTTGAGATTTTACCTACCTCTGCTCTTTTCATTCACTGACATAATTTTTTGGATTTCTGGATGCCGAATTTTTGAAATCTTGTTTTTGATATGTGTCTAATTTCTCAGATAATCTTTTTACACAATAACACGTTTTGGAATCTATCCAGGAGAAATAGTTCTGTCCTCTGAGAAAAGGATTACATTGTTCTACCCTAAGAAGTCTCTTCAAGTATGGCAAAATAATCTCCTAACAATTGAATCATCTCAAAAACAACGATACAATCTGGATACAATTTTTAAAAACTTGAAAGTTTAAAAAAACTGTAATATTTTTGTGGGGTTGGGGGCATTGGTTAAAACTCTGAAGATGGTTATAGCAAGGATTGTTTCTCATTTTTAAGATTTAAGTTTGAAGACTGACCACAGTCCCAGTGTGGCCCAGGGAAGTTTAAACTGTGGTAGAAACCCACATTATTTCTAACCTAGAGAATCAGAACACAGAGCCTGGGGCAATCATGCTCTAAAAATGAAGAGGGAATTCTGGGAAAAGAAAGCATGGAAGAAATCATCAAGTTATGTATAAAAACTCTGTCCAAATCCGTGGCTAACCACTGAATTATGCAAGCATGGGGAAAACTCAAAGCAGCTGGCAGCTAAAGCTAAATGGAAAAAACTGAGAGTTGAGTTACTGCCTTAAACACACAAGAAAAATGTTCAGGCTTGAGGATAAGCAAGGTAGTTTTTGGTTTTCTTTTTTTTTTTTTTTTTTTTTTTGAGACGGAGTCTCGCTCTCTCCCCCTGGCTGGAGTCTGTCTCTTATACACATCTAGATGTGTATAAGAGACAGATTCTGGCAGTTTCCAAGCATTTTCTCAGTCTCAGAAAGGGGTACTTGCCCTGCCCTCTGCAGAGCTGGATGACAAAGGCGGTGTCCTGGCCTTTGGCCAGGAGCTTGTCTCTAGCATGGTGTTGGCATTTCTGACTTGTGCGGGAGTACTGAGCACTGCAACCTCAAAAGCATATTAGACTGCAAAAGCTCCATTCAAGTGAATGCTATTCTAGCATTAAAAAAAAAAAAAAAATACACACTATTTTTTAAACTAAAATTTGGAAGAAAAACGTGTATGTTCAGCAAAATACACATAACAGGCTACAATGCAAATTATATATATATAAAAGAATATAAGCTTTTAAACTGAAGGTTTATAAATATAAACAATAAATAAAAAATTTATAAGGAAAACTTTTTTTCTTTCTTTTTGAGAAGGAGTCTCTCTCTGTTGCCCAGGGTGGAATACAATGTTGCTATCTTTACTCACTGCAACCTCCGCCTCCCAGGTTCAAGCGATTCTCTTCCCTCAGCCTCCTTAGTAGCTGGGATTACAGGCACCCGTCACCTCGCCTTGCTAATTTTTGTATTTTTAAGACAGGATTTCACCATGTTGGCCAGGCTGATCTTGAATTCCTGACCTCAGGTGATCTGCCCACCTTGGCCTCCCAAAGTGTTGGGATTACAGGCATGAGCCACCATGCTCGGCCAAGGAAAACATTTTAATTAATAAAGAGATATATAAATCTGTGGAAGCATTGCCTGAAATTTCTGGATTAATAAGCTTGAAATGTTAGGCATTTAATTAAAATAAATGTTCTGTTTATCCACAGTATCTAAGTCCCCGTCTCTTTGTCTGGCTGTTAATGCTCTCATGACTGTTGATGAAAATCAAAATATTCTGTAGAAGTAAAAAACATTTACAGGTATTAGAGAGATTTTAAACAAATTATTTTGGATATAATGTCATGGAAAAATTATTTTAAATATTTTTCTTCTAAAATATTACATTACCTCTAGAACCTTAACATAAAGAGAAAAAACAGAATAACAATTGGTAATGTTTGAAGCAATAATTAGCTCAAAAGATTTCAATATAAATATCTTCATTATAATCTCCCAAAAAAACCATCATCTTGCCGGGCATGGTGGCTCACGCCTGTAATCCCAGCACTTTGGGAGGCCGAGGCGGGCGGATCACAAGGTCAAGAGATCGAGA
>NW_012103065.1:733989-853586 GCF_000951045.1 Mandrillus leucophaeus
GTAGAGGCGGGGTTTCACCGTGGTCTCGATCTTCTGACCTTGTGATCCGCCCGCCTCGGCCTCCCAAAGTGCTGGGGTTACAGGCGTGAGCCACCGCGCCCGGCCAGTTTTTGGTTTTCTAAAAAAATTTAAACATCCTTTATAGGAATATAACAAAATGTACAGCCTCAACAATATAACTGTAACAATATCCTGGATACAATGGAAAATTACTCAAATAAAAAGAACCAAGAAAATACGACTTTCTTAAAGGAAAATAAAATAAGCAGAGGCTAGACTCAAGATGATCCAGATGTTAGGTTGTCAAACACAAACTTCTTGTTTCCAGATTTATTGAGGTATAATTGACCAATAAATTCTGTATATACTTAAGGTATAAAATGTGAAAAAATTTAATATGTGTACTTTGTAAAACTGATTACCACAATCAAGTTAATTCATTCATCACCTCATATAGTTACCATTTGTGTGTGTGTATATGTGTGTGTGTGTGTGTGTGTGTGTGTGTTGAGAACACACAAGATCTACTCTTAGAAAATTTCAAATATACTGTACAGTATTAATTAATGTCATAATGCTCTACATTAGATCACCAGAATTTACTCATCTTATAACTGAAATCTTGTACCCCTTGACCAACATCTTCCAATTTCCCTCACCTTCCAGCCCTGGCAACCATTATTCTCCTCTTTGATTCTTTGAGTTTGACATTTTCAGATTCCATATAGAAGTGAAGTCATAGAGTATTTGTTTTTCTGTATCTGGCTTATTTCACTTAGCATAATGCCTCCCAGGTTTACCTTTGTTGTTGCAAACATCAGGATTTTCTTCTTTTTTATGGATGTGTTGCATTTCATTACACACACACACACCATAATTTTTTATTCAGTCTCCCGACAAGGAACACTTAGGTTGAGTGCCTATCTTGGCTATTGTGAATAATTCCATATGGACATGGGAATCTAAAGATATCTATATCTTTTAGACATATTGATTCTATATCCTTTGGATAAATACTCAATAGTGGGGTTGCTCAATCATACGGCAGCTCTATTTTTAATTTTCCGAGATTTGTTTCCATAGTAGTCATACCAATTTATATTTCACCAAAAGTGTACAAGGGTTTCCTTTTCTCCACACCCTTTCCAACACTTGTATTCTCTTTTCTTTTTGATAATAGCCATTCTAACAGATGTGGACTGACACCTCACTGTGGTTTTGATACGCATTTCCTTGATTATTAGTGATATTGAGCAGCTTCAGTATATCTGTTGGCCACCTGTATGCCCTCTTCTGAAAAATGTCTATTTAGATCTCCTGCCATTCTTCAATTGGATTATTTAGCTTTTGCTATTGAGTTTAAGGAGTTCTTTATATAGTTTAGATATTAATCCCCTTTTGGATATTTGGTTTGTAATTTTTGTGTTCCCATTACATATGTTGTCCTTTCATTTTGTTGTTTCCTTTGTTGTGTAGAATATTTTTAGTTTTATGTAATCCCATTTGTTTACTTTTGCTTTTGCTGCCTGTGCTTTTGGCGTCATATCTAAAAAGTCATTGCCAAGACCAATGTCAAAGAGTTTTCCCATGTTTTCTTCTTGGAGTTTTAAATTTTCCATCTTACATTAAAGTCTTTAATCCATTGTGAATTAATTTCGACGTATGGTGTAAGATAAGGGTTCCATTTCAGTCTTTCACATGTGGATATCCAGTTATCTCAACACTATTTATTCAAGAGACTATACTTTCCCCATTTTGTATGTTTGGTAGCCTTTTCAAAGATTGGTTGATGTGTTAGTTTATTTCTGGGTTTTCTATTCTATTTCATTGGTCTATGTATCCGTGTTTATACAAGTTTTATCCTATTTTGATTACTGTAACTTTATCATATTGTTTGAAATCGTTAAGTGTGATTCTTCCAGCTTGATTCTTCTCAAGATTGCTTGGCTATTTGGGGTCTTTTGTGGTTCCATATTAATTTTAGGATTGTATTTTTGTGTGTGTGTGAAAAACTTTATTGAAGTTTTTATTTGTATTACATTGAATCTGTAGGTCACTTTGAGTAATATAGGTATTTTAAACAATATTAATTCTTCTAATATATGAACATGAGATATTTTTCTATTTATTTGTGTTTTCAACTTTTTCTCATCTTTCACCTCTTCAGTTACATTTATTCCTCAGTATCATCTTTTTATGCCATTTTAAATGAAATTGTTTCCTGAATTTCTTTTTCAGATAGTTCATCATTAATGTATAGAAACACAACTGATTTTTCTATGATTTTAATGCTGCAACTTTGCTGAATCTGTTTATTGGCTCTAAGAGGTTTTGGTGGAGTCTATAGGAATTTTTTACATATAATATCATGTCCCCTGCAAATAAGACAATTTAACTTTTTCCTCTCTGGTTAGAATAGCTTTAATTTCTTTTTCTAGCCTAATTGCTCTTACTAGGACTTCCAGTACTGTGAAGAATAAAAGCAGTGACAGTGGGCACCTTTGTCTTATTCCTAGTCTTAGAGGATATGTTTTAGTTGTTTACTATTTAATATGTTAGCTGTGGTCTTGACACATATAGTCTTTATTATGCCGAGGCACATTCCTTTGATACCTAATGTGTTGAGAGTTTTTATCATGTCAGACAAGACCATAAAACAGCTTTTATAATGAGGTAAAGGAAAATACACTTGGAATGAAAGGACAAAAATTGAAAATCTCAGCAGAAAAATAGAAAATGCTAGATATACTAATTAAAAATATTAAATAGAAAATAGAAAGTAAAGAAATTCAAAACAAAATATTTGAATTAAAATGTAAACTGATCAGATTAATAGTAGAAAGGAGCTGACAAAAAAAATAATGAACTTGAAAATCATATAATGGAAATTATCCAAGCTAAGAGGCAGAGGAAAAAACAAACTAAAGAAAAAACAAGCAGAACTACAGAGAGTGTTAGATTATATCAAATGGTTTAATTACATGTCAAACATACATGTAATTAGTGTCCCAGAAGCAGAGGAGAGAATGTGTCAGTAAAAATATTTGAAGAATTAATGTTCAAATACTTTTCAAATTTTGTGAAATACATTGATTCAAAATGCAATATATTCAGTAAAACCAAAACGACACATACAATGAGTACACCTTACTTAGGCACATCATAGACAAATTACAGAAACCCAAAGAAAAGAAAAAAAATATTGAAAGAAACCAGAGAATAATGGCACATTATATGCTGTGAAACAATGTTCCAAATGATTGTGGTCTTCCATCAGGAACTATGAAGTCAGAAGAAGTGGAATAACATCATTAAAGTAATGAAGGAAAGAAAACTAGCAACCTACAGTTCCATGTACAGTGACAATATTCTTCAATAAAAAAGCAAAGTGGAGATATTTGCAGATAACAGAAAACTAAGAGAATTTGTCTTGATAAAACATGTATTGCAAAAAATGCTAATGGAAATTCTTCCGGGTGAAGGTGAGTGGTAGTAGAGGGAAACAGACATTCAAGAAGGGAATATAAAATGATACGTATTTGGAGATAGTCTATATTTTATTCTTCATTTCATTAAAATAGGCATGGCTATTCCAGTCAAAGACTATGATGCTTTCTTTCAGAGTGTATAATGTATATTGATATAATACATATGAAAATTCTAGCATAACAGATCTCAAGAGGTAATGGACTTAGATGGTTGTAAGGTGTTTACATTTTACATTAATGTGTACGATATTAACCTTAAGTAATGTGAAAAGTTAAGGATATATGACATAACTTTAAAGAAACCATTAAAATGCAAACAATTATAGTTAGGAAGCCAATACATAAAAACCATTGAAACATCAGGAGATACCTGAGAACCCCACACAGTGCTACTGTGCACCTGGACTCAATCCTGGCCCCCAGAGCCTCTGGGGGAATGGGTGAGTTAAGGTGGCAAGGAACAACCTGGAACTAGAGGGTCTGGTGTGGCAGTGTCTGTAGTGGAGCACAGCCAGGGTCGGCCATTTCCCTAAGGTGGACTTGCTCCCTCAGCGGATTTTAGCCTTAGGGGAACTGTTGGTCCTGAATTAGGCAGGGTGGTCTTGCCCTTTAAATTAAATCCAGTAAAAAAACTGAGCAAAATATTTCAGCACATCCCTCACAGAAAAGATTTTTGTGGCAGATAAGCATAGGAAAAGTTGTCAACATGGTTATTTATCTGAGAAAGTACTATTAAAACAAAGAAAAGTTACTGTTGTGTATCCATCGGAAGAGCTAAGAGTAATGGCTGAAAATTTTAAGTGTCCAGATGTGGCGCAACTGAAACTCTCATGCACTGCCTGTGGGAACGTGAAATGGTACAATTACTTTGGAAAACTCTTCGGATATTTCTTTAAAAATTCAATATATATCCACCAAGTAACCTAGTTATTCCACCACAGGTATTTACCTGAGATAATTGATAATACATATCCACACAGAGGATTTATATGCAGATATTCATAGAAGCTTTTTTCAAAGTAGCTCCAAAATTCAAATAACCCAAATATTCATCACCAAATGCATAGGTAAACAAAATATGGGTATCTTTACAACTGAACACTGCTCGACAATAAAAATGAATCCACACAATAACATAAGTGACTCTTTAAGCCATTGTGCTAAGAGGAGCCTTTTGCAAAGGAGTTTATATTGTTTGGTTGATTCTAATTATGTTAAAATCTAGAAAATGCTAACTAATCTATAGTGAACAAAAATATACCAATGATTATCTGGGGCAGGGTTCAGAGGTATGAATGTGTTCCATAGACACTTAAAGAAACTCTGAGAGGTGAGAAAAATGTGTGTTGATTTGAGCAGTGGTTTGGCCCTGGACCCATCTATCACAATGAATCAAATCACACACATTAGATGCATACAATTACTTGAATGTAAATATACCTCAGTAAAGTTGATAAAATTGTGAAGCATTTAACACCATTGACTAACAATTCTGCCTGTAGAATTTTTATTTATGTTTTATTTTTAGAAAAAGATGTCCACCAATATATACTGTAATAGTAACCTCATAGAAAGATAATTGTTATCTGTATATGTACTTCAATTATGCATTACTTTTTCATGTCTAAAATCAGTAACATTTTGACGGTTTTTCTTTTCTGTTGTATTTTATTAAGTGTAAGGTCAGTTAAGTAAATGCAGGACCAATTCTCCAGAGAAGTCTGAGAAAATTAAGTGTAAAACAATCCAAAAGTGATATATTTCATTTTTAGTGTGTATATTTAAGGTGTACAATGTAATGTTGTGATTTACATATACATAGTGAAATGATTACTGTAGCCAAGCAAAGGAACATATCCATCACAAAGTGGTATAATTTATAATGTCTCCCTCTCATCCATTGCACTAAAAGGTGTTTCAATTGTTTGTAAATATATCTATCTTTGGATACCTAATGTCCACTGATGCAAGTTATGTAATGATTTTTATCTGTTTATTTTAATGTATTTGTATTTGATATTAACCTAAATAAATATTCATAGATTAAAAAAGAAACATTACTCAACTGCAGCACAGAAATACCAATGTTCTCAGTCATATACACAAAGATGAGTGATGGAAATCCAGCCTAATTCTCCTGTATCCTTGAATGTGAAGCCATTTTTTGGACTGCACCTTAAAAATCGGAAACATGTTAGTGTTCTTTCCCTGTTTCAAACCGTAATTTTTCATTTCTTATTAAAAGTCAGTAGTATATTTCCTTTTCTTTGATACAGTAAGTCTTTGAACTTCTCAGTAGAAAGAATATATATGCACTCTATTGGGTTAGAGGAAAGAATAATGCACCCACAATTTTCTGATCTGGGTTCATACCCCAGCCCTCAGTGATTGCAACTCTGAGAAAAGAACACATTATCTATCTCCCAGGATTATTTTCAGGAACCCTTCAGCAAAGCACTTTGTTTTTGAGCTAGATGTCTAGGGTTAAAACTTGTTTTCTCAGCTTAACATTGGTATGACCTAGGACAAATACTTAGTCTCTCTGTTGATTTTACTCATTAGTAAAATATGATTAATAATAGCTACTTCACAATATTAAGGTGAAAATCAGGGATGATATATTAATAGTTTGAAACATAAGTATAGCAGCAGAATCATAATAAGCATCTTTCTTCTTTATTTTTTTGAGATGGAGTCTCACTCTGTTGACAGGCTGGGGTACAATGGTGCGATCTTGGCTTACAGTAACCTCCACCTCCCAGGTTCAAGCCATTCTCCTGCCTCAGCCTCCTGAGTAGCTGGGACTACAGGTGCATGCTACCATGCCCAGCTAATTTTTTGTATTTTTAGTAGAGACGGGGTTTCTCCTTGTTGGTCAGGCTGGTCTTGAACACCCGATCTCAAGTGATCCACCCATCTTGGCCTCCCAAAGTGCTGGGATTGCAGGCGTAAGCCACCGCACCTGACAATAAGCATCATATTTATAGCTATTAGAAGCTGTGAGTTAAGAGAGTATCCTTTCCCAAATAAATATTAAATGACCAAGAAGACAGCCATAAAAGACAATTACAAATAACACAAGAAACTGAGGAGCAGTAAGGCTATAATCAAAAAGTCGAAAGATAAGTGTTGGCCAGGGCGTGCAGAAAAGGGAACACTTACACACCGTTGGGGGAAATACAAATTAGTACAACCACTATGGAAAACAGTATGGAGTTCCTAAAAATATTTAAAAATAGATCCACCATATGATCCAGCAATCCCACTGCTGGGTATATATCCAAACGAAATTAAATCAGTATATTAAAGGGACATCTGCACTTCCATGTTTATTAAAGCATTATTCCCAATAGACAAGAAATTGAATTAACCTAAGTGTGTATCAACATGAATGGATAAAGAAAATCTGGTATATAAATCTGGTTTTTCCTTAGCCACAAAAAAGAAGAAAATTCTGTTATTTGCAAAAGATAATATGTTAAGTAAAATAAGCAGGCACAGAAAGACAAATACCTCATGATCGCACTCGTGGAATTTTAAAAAGTTCATCTCATAAAAGTAAAGAGTAGCATGGTGGTTACCAGGGGTTGAGGTGGTGGTCGGGGCAGGAGGTGGCTGGGGAGACATTGGTCAAAGGATAGAAAATTTCAGTTAGATAAGAGGAATACGTTCAAGAGATATATTGTACAACCTGGTGGCTATAGTTAATAGCAATATATTATTTTATTGAAAAATGCTGAGAGAGTAGATCTCAAGTTTTCACCACAAAAATAACAACTAAGTAAGAATATATATGTTGATTAGCTTGATTTAGCCATTCCACAATATATGTATATATGTATGTACGTGTGTATATATATACACACATGTATATATAAAACAAAATATCATGTTGTATACAATAAATATATACAATTTTATCTGTCAACTTTTTTTTTCTTTTTTCCTTTTTGAGACGGAGTTTTGCTCTTGTTGTCCAGGCTGGAATGCAATGGTGCGATCTTGGCTTACTGCAATCTCCGCCTTCCAGGTTCAAGCAATTCTCCTACCTCAGCCTCCTGAGTAGCCGGGATTATAGGCGTGCACCACCATGCCTCGCTAATTTTGTATTTTTAGTAGAGAGGGGGTTTCTCCATGTTGGTCAGGCTGGTCTCGAACTGCTAACCTCAGGTGATCTGCCCACCTCAACTTCCAAAGTGCTGGGATTACAGGCATGAGCCACAGAGCCCGGCCTGTCAATTTTTAAAAATTAAACTAAATTAACTATTTTTAAAAAAGAAGAAGAAAGAAACTAAGGAGCAGCATCTTCCAGTGATGTAGATTTTATTCCAGAAAGAAAACTATCCGAGCCTGCCGCTTCTACCACTGTCCATGAATATTGTCTGTAACTGTCAATCAGAATTCCTCTTTCTCTTATCAATTAACTCTTCTATGGACAAACTCATTGGCTTTTTAAATTAAATTTTTAACTCTACCACCAATGTGCAGAAGAACAGAGGATGTAGTCAATGCAACATTTGCTGAAAGACAAGTTAAATTGATTTGCCTTAAGTAATTCCCTCTACATTTTTACTGGTCAATTGCTAAGCTCTAAAGCTATGAGGAAGAGGATAGATCTGCAGTTTGTGTGTCAGTATAACTGGTGTGCAAAACCTCTACTCCAACTTCTGCAACCTATAGTAAGTTCATCTAGTGTACTTGGACAGTATTTTTATAGAATGTTCTTCTGACATTACTGCTTCCTTTTCTTTGAAAGAAAATAAGGTGGTCCTGGAAAGTCTGGGGAAATTTTTATTTCTCTTTTCTTTACAGGTAGGTAAAATATTCTGTTTCTTGAGCTAGATACTGGTTATACAAGTGGGCTCAGTTCGTTGAAATTCGCTGAGCTTTAGATTTATGACATATTCAGGATTCTTTATTATATAATGCATCAATTAAAGGTAAACATACTGATAGTAATAAGAGTAGTAATGAAATCACATTTCTTAGCATTTTATGGCATACAGATTAAATGACCTTCTCTGAGCAAGAAAGAGAGAAGTAAATTGTAAAAAAGAAGGATGTTTATATGTCCTAAACAATAATTCACAGTTCGTGTCATGCAGTAAAGTAGTTCTGACATAAATAAATTTGGGAAATATTCCATATACTATCCTCCACCTTGAAATTCATCATTCACAGTAGCAAATAAAAAACTCTCAAATATTGTACAGTAAATGCATTTGTTGAACTTTATTTAACGCAGCCTTTACAAAACTCAGGTGTGTTCTATAGAACACTAATTCTCCTTCACTTTAATACATTATGTAGGAAGCAACAATTCTGTGATCAAATAAGTCTGAGTATTAATGGGATATGATTTAAATAAAATTTAATAGTTTTCTTCACTACAGTAATTCTTGAACTTAAATTTGCTATCTTTTCCAGGATATTATATGTTTCTATATGAATGAGTATTGTATTAACTGTTTTAAAGACACATTCTTTTCCCTGTCATTACCTAAAATTAACTAGAATAATTAAATTACAAAATGAAGGTTCAGCAGCTAAGTTAAGCTATGCCATAGGGACAGATACTTCCTTGTACTTCTGGAGTTTCATTGCAGGCATTCGTAGCCATAAACATAGAAGACAAGGGTGGGTGTTTTGAAGTATGCAGCAGAACCTTTCAGGATAAGGGTTTCTTGGGAGACCTTATTTTATGAGTATATGACCCTTCCCATGAAACATCTCTAAAAATGGCATTTCCAGCATCTCTAGTATTCACCCAATCTCACAGGAGAGTCATATATCTAGTAGTCGCTGCATTCTACAAATCTGTAAAATAGTAACAGAGTCAGAATAGGACATAACAAAATAAATACAAACGCACTTGCTTAATTCAGTCGTTGCAGCAAGAAGTGTGATTAAACAATATAAATGTGAGGGCTGATCTCTGAACAAGTATAGAGATTGCCCTACTATTAATATACCAGAACAGACACTGCAAGTGGCCAGTTTATGTGAACTAGCATAAGATACGTAAATATGCAACAGAGACAGTGGGGAAAAAAAGATGCTTATGATTAGAATAAAATCAGAGATACCAAAAGAGCCATTTCATAATAGAGGCTTGATGAAGACTTAGTACATCGATATGGCAGTAAATAGAATATGATGATATATCAGTACATATAGTCAAACTAGTTTCAATATAGAGACTTTAATGTGGTTTCATTAATGCTATCTTTTGGAGAGTGACAAGTAGGAAGAGTTAAGTAACAAAGAAGCTACAGATCTTTTTACTTTGTTTTATAATTTTGAATATTTTACATAAATTATAAGAATAAATTTTTAAAAAACAAAATCATTCATCAATTTGGTGGCATAACATTTAAACAAAAATTTTTAACATGATTTTAAAACACAGGATTTTAACTGGCCTTGTTAGTAGTTTATGCCTAAAGGATAAAACTAGCATCACAGAAATTTGAAATTGAATTAGTCATTGTTAGTAAAAATAATGGTTTGAGTGAATATATATATTAAAGTAGAAAATATTGGCAACATTAAATATCGTAATCAATATTTGAAGAGTAAAAGAAAATAAACACAAACATAAAATATAAAAGCAAGATTAAATCCAGTAATCTTTATTTTAATTTAGAAATACCAGTAGATACTCATGATTAATTTTTCTTTTAAAAAATCATGTTTCTTAGTTCTCTTCATTGAGAAGGCCTAAAAACAATGTAATACAGAAGTAATCAGCTCTAAAACCAATATTTTGGTATTATTTTGGTATCTGCATACCATTCCTTACTAAAATAAACAGACTCTTTTGAGAAATAACTGTTTCCAGATCTGGAGGAAGGAAATATATAAAATGAGCATGAGGTATCTTGTCCAGAAAAGGAAAGAAGCTATCAAAGACTACTGAGATTATTTCAAAAGGACATAGAAACCAACTTGAAGCAGCTCTCAGCAGCCAAATATAAAACAATTAGGATATTAACAAGAATTATGATTGCAATGAAATGAAACATAAAATACAAAAAGATCCATAAGTTCATAATCAACTTTTAAAAATATGCATAGATCACCATTAGATAGCTTTTCCTGGAATAATCCCAGGTTATGATTGTTGTCTTAAGATGATTATTAATATAACTTCATTTTACTTGTAAGTGTCGCAGTTCGGAGGATGAGTTATATGATTACCCTACTATTATAGAGTGCTGGTGTGATAACTCATTCTGCAAATTGGCAAATAAAATGAAAAAAGAAATTATAATACCTTATAAAACCATTTCAAGGTAGCCAAATACTTGATAAGGTTAATTTCTTCTATAGAAGAAGTTCAACTAATAAAGCAAAAATAATCATAGCACTATAAAATCATTATTTTATAAGTCCTAATTTAACAGTGGATCTGGATAACAGTTCACACTAGATGTTTTAAAAATACATGAAATGTTGCTACTAAGCCTTATAATGGGTAGATGGACTGACAACAACTGAAAACACTGATCTCTCTTAGGAAAACCAGACTATACGGGCTCTTCATGCAGTATTAGAGAAATCTACCATGCCACCTACAAATCATTCTTGCTAGAATTTGAATGCGACTATGCAAGTTTTAGATTCAATTACAAGAAATATAAAGACAAGAGAAGCATATTGAACAACAGCAATAAAATGCAATCTGCCAAATACAGATTGTGGGAATATGCTACAGGATGGTTAGCCCAATTCCTCAAGTAAACTATGGCTTGAACAAAAAGTGTCTCTATGTGTGTGTGGGAACTGCTATACTGTTATAGACCAAAAAATATTTAAGAGTAGTCCCATAGACTACTCTTTTTGATAAACACAGAAATTGACTCTTCTAGTCTTAGAGCTTCAAACTTTTATTTGTTTTATCTGAGTTCCTTCCTCAGAACAGGACATTCAGACCTCTCAAAAAAGTATCAAAGAACTGCAACTCACTAGATCATCATAGCAGATGCCACCCCTCATTCATCATGATTGCTTCCTTGCTCCTCCCTAGTTCTTGTTTTCTTACATATTGTTACATTTCCTCCCTGCTATATAAACCCCTAGTTTTAGCCAGATAAACAGATTTGAGACTCAGTTCCCATCTCCTTGGCCATAGCAGCCAAAGAAAGTATTCTTCCTTGGAAATACTTGTCCTCTCAGTCATTGGCTTTCTGTGTGGTGAACAGCAGGACCAATGCCAGACCCCTGGGGTTTTAGTAACTAGAGAAATATCTGGAAAATACCAAATATTTAACTAAATAAAACATTTCTAAATAATTTGTGAGCCATAAAGATATCAAAGGGGAATATGACAATTGATATACACTTTCTACACATAATTGAAAAAGCAAGAGATTGTGAAAATTTAATAATAATACATTTGACAAGTTAGATGAAATAGATGAATTACCTGAAAACTACAAAGTATCAAAGCTCAATCAAGAAGTAATAGATAACCTGAATATTTCATATAACTATGAAGGAAACTACAAGTGTACTTAGAAACCTTCCCACAAAGACAATTTCAAGCTTAGATGGCTTCATTAGTGAATTTTCCTAAATATTTAAGAAAGGAGGTAATATCAGCCAGGGGTGGTGGCTCGTGCCTGTAATCCCGCACTTTGGGAGGTCTAGTCGGGCGGATCACAATGTCAGAAGATCGAGACCATCCTGGCTAACACGGTGAAACCTGTCTCTACTAAAAACACAAAAAATTAGCCGGGCGTGGTGGCGGGCGCCTGTAGTCCCAGCTACTCAGGAGGCTGAGGCAGGAGAATGGCGTGAACCCGAGAGGCGGAGCTTGCAGTGAGCCGAGATCGCGCCACTGCACTCCGGCCTGGGCGACAGAGCGAGACTCCGTCCCCCCCCCCCCAAAAAAGGAAGTAATATCAATTCTACACAAAGTTTTCCAAGAAGAGGCAAAATTATTAGTTTGATAGCTAACCCAACAAAACCGGCTTCTTGATGGAACAAAAGCCTTAACTGCAAGGTAACCAACAATTTAACCTTTGTGGCACTGAAGGCTACAAGGGTACAGACCAAGGTAAACATTTTTATCCAGGAAATTTGCAAACCTTTTCTTCTGCTAGGTTTTTAGTGTGGGGATTTGAATTAATCTTATTAGAAATTGAGCTAGGTTTAAGCCCAGTGCAAAAGGAGAAAGAAAATAGAATAAAAACATTGCTCTGGGAAAACGGTAGCATTACATGCCAGGGCCAGAGCTCTAGCCAGAGTAGGAACAGGAGCATCAAGGAGGCCACACCCCTGTGTCCTAGAAATAGGATTCCTGCCTAAAACTGAAGATTAACCAGGACCGTGGGGAACAACTTCCCACTGCACTCGGTACTCAGTGACAGTCTAACAAGCATTTAATAATATAAGTAACAGCATACTGGTAAAAGGAAGAGTGAAGAGTATACAAAAAGATACAGCCAGGGGCAAAACTAAAGATGAGATAAAGATAAAAACAAATAATGACAAAACACACACACACACAAACACACACACACACACACAGGCAAGCTATCCCCCATGTTAAATCACAGGTATTGCTAAAGAAACTTGAGAAATTATAGTGCAATGAGGGTAACCATAGCAATAAGGAATTTTAAACCCGGCCCAATTTCTAACAAGATTAACTCAAATCCCTAAACTAAAAACCCAGCAGAAGAAAAGGTTTGCAAATTTCCTGGATGAAGTTCTTTACCTTGGTCTATACCAGTTTACCAAAACAAATAAAAAATTAAAAAAAAAATAAAAATGACTAGCTGTTGATAAAAATTTATGAGGAAAATACAAAATAGAAAGCAAATGTAAAAACTCTCTCAAAAGACAAAAAGATTATCAGACCCAGACTCAGATGACAAACCATTTGACAGGAAAATGAAAATGACTATAATTAATATATTTAAAAATTCAATGAAAAGGTTAGACATTATGCAAGATCACATAATTATTTCTGTGAAGTGATGGAAATAATAGAAAAGAATGGAATTACTAGAAATGGAAAAGATCTTACAGAGATGAAGAATGTGTTCAATCTTGACACTGGAGAATGTCATCAGTAGGGATAGCAAAGCCAAGAAAACCGTCAGTAAACTTGAAATAGGTCAATAGAAATTACCCAAATTTCAACGCAATTAGAAAAATAATCTTTTAGAGGAAAAAGCAGAACCAAGAATTTAAGAGCTGAGGAACAATACCAAATAGCCTAATATATGTATAATTGATTTTCCAAAAGGAGAAAGAGACAACACAAAGAAAAAGAAAGATTTGAAAGTAACCTCTGAGAATTTTCTAAATTTAATGACAAAGAACACATCTCAGATCCAAGAATTCAGAGAACACCAAGCAGGGAAAAAATACAAAGAAAACCAAAGTGTATCCTATTCATACTGCTGAAATCAAAAGACAAACAGAAAATATTAAAGGCAGCCAGAGATGTTTTTTCAAATGTAGTCACACAGAGGAACAAAGATAATAATTTTATCAGACTTGTCTCAGAACACAAAGAAGCTAGAATACAAAAGAGAGACTTTTTAAAGTACTAAAAGAAAAAAAATCAACCTATACTTCTATGCCCAGGGGAAATATACTTCAAAAAAGAAAGAAGTATAAAGACTATCTTAGATAGACAAAATCTGAGGGCATTTGTTGGCAGCAGAATTAGTCTATACAAAATAGTAAACACAGTTCTTTAGGCAAAATAATTTTATATCAGAGAGAAACTTCAATTTATGTAAAAAAAATTGAAGAGCCCAAAAAATGAAATAAAGAAAATATAATAAAATTGATTTGCAATTTTAATTGCTTTAAATAACTCAAAATATAAAGTTATCAAAGTATTGTGCATATGTGAAATAAATGTATGTAACAATGGGACAGAAAATGGAAAAGAGGAATTGGGAGGAGACTGCTGAAAGTTCCTTGCAGTATATGTAAAGTGTTTATATTATTTCAATGCTGATTCTGATTTTTAAGAAAGATAGTAAGTCAATATAAATAAAATAAAATCATAAAAATGCTCAACATGAGAGGTCAGAAAAAAAGTATAAAAAAAGTATAAAACAATAGGCAGAACAAATATAAAACAGCTAAAAAGATTTTAATTCAACCGTATTAAATAAAATTTAAATTGAATCATGCTGAATGTGAACAATCCAAGTATACCAGTTGAAAGACAGATACTGTAAGATTGAAGAATAATGGTACAACCAGTCATATGTTATCTGGAAGAAATTAATTTTAAATATAAACACATAGGTTAATAATAAAAAAGCATAAAAATATATGCCATGTACAAAAGTTATACCTTGCAGCACACACTAACCAAAATACTGTTATTAGACAAAATATACCTAAACCAAAGAATATTATAATAAAGTGGAACATTACTTAAAGATAAAATTGCTCAATTTTCCAAGAAGAGATAAGTCTCAAACATATGTGCATCTAACAATAGAGCTTCAACATACATGAAGGGAAAACTCTTAGAACAGAAATAGTTAAATCCCCAAATACAGTTGAAGCCTTCAACATTCCTCAAGCAGTAATTGATATAACAACTACTGAAGATACAGAATACCTGAAAACACTATCAAGCAACTTGACCTAATTGCCATTTTTATAACATCCCACCCAACAACAGCTGAATACACGTGTTTTTTCAAAGTGTATGTGGAACATTCACCATGATAGTCCATATTCTGGGCCATAACATAAACCTTAACAAATTTAAAAGGAGAGAAATAATATAAAGTATGTTCATGATCTGCAATATAACAAAATTAAATTAGAAATCTGCAATGGAAAGATATCTAGAATATTCCCCAAAATATTTGGAAAATCAGCAACTCACTTTCAATAGCTCATTGGTCAATGAGGATGACTCAAGGTAAATTAAATAATATTTTAACCAAGTGAAAATAAATACCTCATAATATTTAGCAGAATATAGCTACAGAAGTGCTTAGAGAATGTTAAAAAACATGAAATGTTTATATTAGTAAAGAAGAAAAGTATTAAATAAATTATCTAAGCTGCTACTTTAAAGAAGTAGCAATAAAATAAGAATTAAATCTAGAGCAAGTAGAAGAAAAGAATTATAAAAAGAACAAAGTATCAAAACATCACATTGCACTATGTTATTTTTATAATTGCTTTCTTCTGCTTGCTCTAGATTCAACTCTTACTTCATTGTCAGGTTTTTAGAGCAGCAGCTTCTATTCTATACATGTAATACATAATGTAATACAATCATGATTTGTCAATTAAAATAATATTTAAAAAGGTAACCATGTGAGGTGATGGATGTGTTAATTAGCTTGATAGTGACAATCATTTTGCAATGCATACATATATGAAAACATCACATTGTACACCTTTAATATACACAATTTTTATTTGTCAATTATACCTCAATAAGTATGAAAAAGTTTTTAAAAAGAACAGAAAGAAATAAAATTGAAAACAAAACAATAGAGAAAATTAATGAAACGAAAGTTGATTCTTTAACAAATACAATAAAATTGATAGAAACTTTAGGCATTTTGATCTAGAGTAAAAAAGAGAACATATAGGTTACTAATATTGGGAATAAAAGAAGGATATCACCATGGAACTTATAGATATTAAAGGAATAATCAGGTAATACTATGAATAACCAAAGACATTAAAAGGAATGAAAACTATAGAACCATATCTCTCATGATCATATGCAAAGACATTCTCAGCTAAATATTAGCACGCTAAATTCAACAACATGTAAAGACTAAGTGAAGGTTATCTCAGGAATGCAAGAGTGGTTTAACATTTGATAATAAATCAATATAATTCACAATATTATCAGACTAAAAAAGAAAAACCACATTAACATCTTAACAAACGCAAAAATATTGATAAATCAACATTTATGTATGATTTTTATTATAAAAAACTATTAGAAAACTAAGGATAGAAGAACACTCCTTTGACTGAAAAAAGGGTGTCAAATATACAGATAACATCATACTTAATTGTAAGACACCTCATGCTTTTCCGCAACATTGTGGTGTAAAAAAAGGCTTGGCTATTGTCTTACAACTGTTACTCAACATCATTCCAGAAGACCTATCCGTTGTGCAATAAGGAAAACTAAAAAGACATTTTAATTTAGATTAGAAAGAAATACAATTGTCTCATTTGCAGATGACATGATTGTGTACATGGAAAAATCCCATAAAAACTTAACAAAAATCTCCTAGAATGCATAAGTTCATTCAGCAAGTTTGCTGGATATGTTAGTATATTAAAAATTGATTGTGTGTTTATACAGTCATTATGAACAGCTAGAAACTCAATTTTTAAAATTTGTCCATAAGCATGTGTACAGAACAGATGAAAATTCTTCTTAGGATATTCCTACATTAAGATATTTTTTTCTTTTTTAAAGTCAAATGGTATTCCATTGTGTATATCTATCCCATTTACTTTATCCATTTATCTGTTGATGGACACAAATTCCATATCTTGTCTATTGTAAATAATGCTTCAATAAACATTGAATTGCAGATATCTCCTTGACATACTAATTTTATTTCCTTTGATATATTCCCAGTAGTGAGATTGCTAGATCATATGGTAGTTCTGTTTTGAGGGGCCCTCATACTCTTTTTTCCATAATAGCTATACTAATTTATATACCCACCGATAGGGTGCAAGTGTTCCTTTTTCTCTATATGCTCCCCAACTCTTTTTATCTTTTGTCTTTTTGGTAGTAGACATTCTAACAAATGGGAGATGATATCTCATGGTTTTGAATTTTTTTTAATGGCAATGAAGAAACCAAAGTCACTGCTTGGAAGTTTGTCTAAGTCAAGGCCTAGTGTCTTATGAACTTAGCCTCCTTACCAGCTGCCCCACAGATACTTGGATCAAGGTAATATGTGGAAGGGTCAAAATGTTTCCAAAACACTTGTTGCTGAAAGGTTTTACCATCAGTTTTAGTTTCAGATTGCATACTATGTGATCAGTAGCTATATTTATATTCCTTCCTGTATATCTGAAATTGTCAAATGTTTGATTATGAAATTTCTATAGAGCTTACTTATTAAAAGTCCAATAAAAAAACCACTCATTTGGGAAATTTAATTTTATTCATGTTTTCAGGTTAAATGTGCCCACTGACAGGCCTTCTCCTGTCCTGGAAGAACTCTTAACCAATACAACCACGGATAGGAATCCTAGCTCCACCAGGTACTTATTGTGTGACCAAGTCTTGACGTAACTTTACCTTAGTGAATTTTCCTTGTATGCTTCTTGTTGTTTCAAGAGGCAACTTAGCAGCAGTGTATCAAAATTAGGATATTAACATCTCTTGTAATTTTCCTATGTTGCCTAACTCCAACTAATGCCAATAATATTATAATTCCGGGATCAGAATAGACTATCATAAGCAGACTCACCAGTTTAGTACACAATTGTATTGTTCATTTATTGATGACTTACAGAATCCAATCCAACATTTATCTGATAGATAAATGAAAAAAGCAGTTTTATAGCAACACCCCACGTGTACCTTAACTTCACAGAAAGTAATTTTCCTTCTTGATGTTTATTTCATTTTACCTGCAAATGTGTTATTTTTCTTTATTGTTTGGGTGTGCTTAAAAAACTTAAATTACATACAGTTGTCAGTTATATAACTGGCTAAAAAAGTGAAAAATTCAACGAATTCTTTTCTTCATGTCAGCAAATGGTATGATTTGTGTTTTATATTGAATTGTTGAAATTGATCTCTTTGACAGTAAAGCAAATGTTGCTATTGTTTTGACAGTATAAAGCAAAGCAATATGAAAGCTGAATATATTTAAAGAAACTATCTAAAAAATTGAATCGAAACAGAATGCATATTAAAAATGAATATTTCATAGGGAATTTTTGTATAATTATTTTCATCCAAGTTCTCTGAAATTTGTTATGAGATGGTACTTCTGAAAGTATATTACACCAAAAACCAATCTAAAATCAGCTTTACACTGGATAAGTTAAATAAACTTATTTGAAGTGAAATCTCATTTCTAAATTCATACAAGATTTTTTGCTGTGCTTTATTATTGTAGAACTTCTACATCATTTCTAGAAATCATAAATGTGCATGACACACATGTGCATATATTGCATATAATTTGTGGATCTCATATACATGAGATTTTCTTAGAGGCAGTCCTCAAATAGGAAAGTCACTTGTCACTGTGATGTGTTTGGTTTCTTCTATGTGTCTACTTAACAAGTCTATAAGATAATTCACACACAGAAACACCCACACAAAGACATCCAATAAAAGTAACTCAGTAGGTAAGACAAACCAAGTGTGTTTTTGAAGTTTTACACACACACATATTTATACGTACATATATACACACATATGAACATTTATATATACACATAAGGAAAGTGTGAGGGTTTGTTTTCTTTGCTAACAGTAGTTTATAGACTACATATCAAATACCAGAATCTGTGATAAGCATTCTATATTGTTTTTCCTTTAGTCCTAACACAAAAATCTCTTAGGTTGGCATTAAAAATAAGAGTACATGTAAAAGTACCCTTACTTTTATAGTGTGGTATTATAAATATTAACATATTCTCCATAATGTTCTACAGAGAGGAAACTGAAGTATAAAGGTTTAAGAAACTCATCCAAAGAACAGTACATGGTAGATCCAATATTTGATCACACTTTTGTTTCTTTATAAGATAAAAAATATAAGATACAGTCACCTGCCTGAATGCATATAACTGCTTTATAAATACTGTATTGACTTTTAATGTCTTGGAATTATATAGATGTTTTATATGTAAAAATGTTTAGAATGATGTTAGTAAAATGTTAGCTAATGAATCATTTTAGAGTCATGGCCTGAAATTTCATGGAAGAAATTATCCAAATACCCTCTTACACGCTAGATAACCCCAATAAATAGTGTCCAGTTGTAAGGTAATACCTAGAGAAAAGACAAAAGAGATCCAAAATCATTTAATAACGATAAATGTGAAGATGATCAGAGGTCTAATGTAGGTAAGATGTGTAAAATAAAGACATTTTAAATTAAAGGCTTAGAGTGCTTCTTATAATAGAGATTGAGAAATTGGCCAATAACCAACACTACCAAAGCCTCTGCAATTGTCTGGAGATAAAACTGGCATTTTGCTTAATTATCTCTGTAGTCAGGTGTGAGAAACACTGCCTCAAAATCTTAAATTCTCCTTCAGCAAATCAGCTAATGGGGGCTCTGAATCTGGCCTCTCTCAATCTGTCTCAGAGATACTGAATCCTCCTCTTCCTAGTGATTGGGGACCTAGAAACTCATTATTTAAAAAAAAAAAAATCAATATAAAAAGATCTGACACTAGTTCCCTTCTTTTATGCACTAGTTGTCTGGCTGCACAAACCCATAAGCAGTATTTTATTCATAAAGTGGAGATTTCCAACAGGGAAAAAACCAGATTTGACTACATAATTATACACGGTCTCTTTAAATAAACAGGTTTGACATTTGAGGCACTCATCAGAGGGAGCCTATTCTCCACGTGGCCTTTCTTAGTTTAAAGGATTACATGTACCTTCAGAGGCAGGTAACCTGCTAAACACAAGTATCGTTTTGAAATAGTACAACATCAAGATCAATGCTCTTAACAACTGTGGCATACCTGTCCTCGGCTATGTTAGAAGTTCTAAAACTATTGTAAGGAAATATGTCATTTATCTTAAAATTGATACTAAAAATGAATTTCTTCCACCTTAGGGAAATTACTTACCTGTAAAAGTATCCTTACTTTTACAATGTGGTATTATAAATATTAATATATTCTCGTATAATATTCAATTAATTCAGTTTTGGGGGGAAATGGGCTAGTCTTTAAACATAACATGTTTGAGCTCACATATTTAATTGACTTTCTCTTTCAAAATAATTTGTAGGCTAATAATAGAGGCTTTAAGAAAAAAAAAAACAAAAACTCAACGACCATATCTTTAAATTGAAAACTGAGAAAACGAATCCTTAGAATTTTGATAGGGAAAGATAAGTTCCACATTTATGAATATTTATTTAGCACTGACAAATAGCAAAATGATAACCTTATGTTGGAGGAGTATGTATATTTCTCCCAAATTAGCTATTTGTCTCACTAGTCACAGTTAGTTTAAAATGTCTTTGTAAAAGGCAATCAAGATGACACTTTATAAAAGTCAAGTCATTTACGTATTCTCTACCTTACTCATCTACAGAAAATTCATCTGATATTGCTGTCAGTTTTCTCTCCTCGACCTCTCCTTTCTCCTCTTCCATATTCTGTGGTTTGGGGTCATTTCTGAGGACTAGTACTGCACCTTGTATGTAGTTTTATAGTGACAGTTTCTAGTATATTTTTTCATGTTCAGAAAGAAATGTTTTTGATAAGTAAATTTATAAAATATATTAGTTGTATTCTAAGGCTAAGTGATCTAAAAGGCAATCTGCTATGAAAGTATTGCCTGTCATTAATTCATTTGAAATCCAGAATGATTTTGAATTAGGAGACAGTAAGACCACAATAAGAAAATTCTGTTGCACTTTTAAAGAATGGGAGGAGATAAGAAAAAGAAGTGATTTAAAATATCACCGTTTCTCTGCAGCAGAATGTTTTCAGAAACTTTCACAGACTTTTTTCCTTGCCTGATGAAAGCCTGCAATATGCTTCGTATTCCTCCACTCACTTCATATAAATGTGGACACTGAGACTCAGAAGTTACAACATAGAAGAGCTGACATTTTAGTCCAGGTTATTTTAACTAAATATATTTTTTTTTCACTCGGCTATGAGAGTGTCAACGTTTTGAAGATGACATCATCATGACTCTAAAGAAAGCACTTTCCTGTATCAGAAAAGTAAATGTAGCGTACACCATTACAAAAGATATTGTGTAAAGCATAGTCTTTTTCTGGTATGTGAATATTTGCAGAACTCACTAGGAAGCAACTCTTTAAACTCAAACCCTAACTTGTAAGGAAGAATTGTTTCTCTAGCAAACAAAAATCCTAACTTATAATCAAATTTAGAAATTACCAGGATATTGAAGTTTATCTTCAAAGGCCTGGACAAATCTGGACTCTTAGATTAAAAAAACATTGAAAGGGAAAACAAAATACATTTTTTGATCATCTAGATATCAGATAACATGATGATTATCTAAGATTGTGGACAATCCTGAATCAACTGACTACCATAAGCAAAATGCAACTAAATTCAGTGTTTGATTCCTGAAACCACAGAGACTTGGTTTACTAGGCAGTTGCTTTTGGTTGTGATTTTTATTTGTTTTAAAGTGAAATTCAATCAGTATGTCTATAGAAAAACATCTGACTACGTCTGCATTCCTAGGTATTTGACAGGCATCTTCTATATTGCCTGACCCTCTTCCGTGTACCGGGTACGTACTTTAAACAAACTAAATGCCCCACTCAGGTGGCTATTACATGCTAGTGGTGGTGAAGTTAGAGGGAGACAGAATATTACAAAAATAAACATGGAACATTATGTTGTTTATAAGTGTAATTCTAAAGGAAAACAGACCAGTGGCCAGGCACAGTGGCTCACACCTGTAATCCCAGCACTTTGGAGGGCTGAAGTGGGTGGATCACTTGAGTCCAGGAGTTCAAGACCAGTCTGGGCAACATGGAGAAACGCTATCTCTACAAAAAAATGCAAAAATTAACCGGGAGTGGTGCAGCATGCCTGTAGTCCCAACTACTCAGGAGGCAAAGGTGGAAGGATCACCTGAACCTGGGGAGGTCGAGGGGATGCAGTGAGCCGTGATCATGCCATTGCACTCCAGCCTGGGTGAAAGAGTGAGATCCTGTATCAATCAATAAATAAATACTAGATACACAGTATATAATATATACACACACACGTACCATATTTTTTAATACATATATATAGCATTTATGCTACATATTTTCTAAATTTTTAAAAAAGAAAAATAGAGCAGGAAAAAGAGGTAGCCAAGAAAGTCCTCTCTTAAAAGGTAGCATTTTAACAAGGACTCAAATCAAGTGAGGGAGCAAAACACGAATATTCAGGGAGAAAGTACAAGAAGCTGAGAGGACACCGTGCAGTGGCCCTGTGGAAGGCAAGGTTCAAAATGAGAGAGATAAGATAGATGACACTTCAAGTCCCCTTTCTTGCTCCAACATCAAAATGGGACTTAGGAATCAGGAGATCTGAAGGTAACAATATTTAGAACGGAAATATATTTTGTCCCCGCTGCGGATTCTGGCTTTTACAATAAGTTGAGTTTTTATAACTATTTTTTATTTCAACTTGTGTGTAAGGTCTTTTTCTTTCAAATCTAGAAAACTGCCATAAAGATAATTAAAATTTCCTCAGAAATTATTTAATCACTCAACTGTAGCATAAATTGAATTCATTTTAAACTAATGGATTATAGAAATGATAGTAAAATTGTATAATGTTACAGATGACTGAAATGTTGGCTAAATTAATTTGCAGTGAAAGCTTTCCTTAAAACACAAGTTTTAAATAAATACTTTTTTGTTTGTAAGTCTCATTCAGAACAGGGAATGGACTCTGTATACTGTAGAGTGAGACATTCTCTTATGGTGTCCTATAATATGATTGAAGTGTTTTATTTTCAAATGGTTGCTATCTGCAAAACTCCTTATATTTTTGTCCTTACCTGTAAGTCAGTTAATTGCACCTACTTTGTAATTAATTTATATAAATGAAATCATGTTCTTAGATTATACTATAGGAACATATAACATTACTTTTGCCTTATTACCCAATTACTTGGAGCTTTTTAGTAATCAGTCACTCATCTGCCTTTTCTTTCTTTCATGGCTAATTGGAGATAACTAATAGGTGTGTTTATTTCTCTCCGGGTAAATCTTTCCATGCATCCATCATGAAGTACATGAAAAATTGCATCTGTTTTAATTTCAAGATTGTTAATTTTCAGTTTAGAAAAGTAAAACTCAAAAAAATGAATTTCCTAATGTTATACTTTATTTTTGGAGCTATCCAAAAGTGATTAGGAAAAAATAGCAGAAATATCAAGCATTAGTTTGATATTAGAAATTAGTTTTTATGATCAGTCTTAAAGATATTTCAGAACATATTAGAATATGATCTGATTATTCTTTCAGTTGTTTACAGAAAAATAAAACCACAGAATTATTCCTGTTACCTGGGTTGAAGATCCTAATAACTAAATAATTTGAAGAACCTAATGACTAAATAATTTGGATAAGGTATAATAATTTCAAATAAGTAGTACATGACGTTTTAATGTCTGATTTCTCTATAAAGCATAAATAGATTTTAAATACCTTATATCTGTGTATTCCAGCTGATCAAAACAATATTAAGAATGCATCTTTATAAATGGGTGCTAATTGACAATGGAAATAATTTAGTAATAGACTATATAGGATGTTAATAATGAAGCCATATGTTTATGTCTGGATTTAGAAATTTTAAACAATTATTTACTATGTCATTTTTCCTTACCTTGGAGAACTTAAACTGTTGTTTCAGTTCTACAAATCAGCAAGATATTATTTATGGCAAGAAATATTCCATTGAAATATTGTGCTATAACATGGGAAAATGTAAATATTTTTCATGGTTTTGATCAATGTGAAATAAAATTTAATCCTGAAAAAAAGAAAAAATAGCAGAAAAATTGTAATTAATTTTTTTCTAAAATAGGTATAAAAATAATGAATTGTCAGTAAGATAAGATTTACTATAAAAAGTCTCCATGTTTATCACATTTATTTATTAACATATCCATGACAAAAAATAGATGACACAAATTTTATTTGTTCATTTATTTTACATTTTAAATTTGATGTTCATGACCTTTATCAACTGTAACCTCATCCCTCTGAAAGGGAAGATCATATAATGTTAAAAAATGAAAAGTCAGTAGAAGTTTTTCATACTGTCCAGAATAGGACTAATTTTGACTTTTTTTTTTTTTTTTTTTTTGAGGTAGGGTCCCACTCTGTCACCCAGGCTGGAGTGCAGTGGCATGATCTCGGCTCACTGCAAGCTCTGTATGTTGGTTAATTTTTTAAATAATTCTTCACTTAAGATTAATTCTTTTCTGTTAAAAAATTAATTTTGAATAAAAAAAGAATTATTATTCTCAGTACTGTTCATAAGGCTTTATATTCTTTTGTGGGAAAAATACTAGCTAGTAAATGAGGAAACATTACCATATGCATGTACTTCTAATAGAACACTTAGCACATTGTATGTAATGGGTTATTCTTCCTGTTATCTTCTTCCTTAGTCCTTGATGAGAATAGGACAAAAACTCTTTTCTTCTTTGCAGTCCCAAAGCCTAGTATAATGCCTAAAGCAAAACAGTCTTGAGTTCAATACAATGCCAAGAACATAATAAGTTCTTCTTTGTGTCCCTACTTAAATATTGATGTGGACAGCAGATAGGGAAATACTGTGTAGAAAAGGACAGTTCCCCAGCAAAGGCCACACCCTGAGGCCTGGAAACCCATGACTCTACATGGGCACAGGCATTTTTGTTTTTGTATCCAAATTGTTGCCTTTTGGCCCACCAGTCCACCCCATCCTGTAACCATATAAATCCCAAGCCCCAGGCTCCAGAAGGAGACAAGCAGACAAACGGCAGAATTGGGTGGCAGAGGAGAGAAGAGAAGGAGCATCTGAATGGAGAGAGGAGTTACAATGGGATGACTAGAGAGATGGGCTGCTGGGTGGCCTGACTCCAGAGGAAGATCACCTTCCTACTCCATCCCTCTTCCAGCTCTGCATCCATCTCACTGAGAGCCACCTTCACCACTCAATAAAATCCCCACATTCACTGCTCATGTCCGTGTGTGACCTGATTCTTCCTGGACACCAGACAAGGACTCAGGGACCAAGAGGGCACTGAGCTGGTTAACACTTAATCCATCCGCAGAGAGCAAAGCTAAAACAGCCCTTTAACACTGGGGCTTCAAGAGTTGCAGACAGCCACCCTTAGACTCTGCCATGGGGTTGGAGCCCAAAAGCACTGGCATCGGCTCCTGCACCTGCCCTTTGGCATGCTCCCCCTCCCATAAGGGGTTTGCGTGGTGGTGGCCAAACAGCCACACCCGTCACACATCCTGCAAGGGGAGGCCAGAGAACTCTCCTGTTTCATCTGGAGTCCCATCCAAGATAGAAAGAAGGGTGAGTACAGGTGTGCAACTACTGGATCTGCCTCTTTTCCAAGAACCTACAACCTCTCGCCTTCCTTCTCTGTTTCCCTTCACAGAGGGGGCAAGATACCTTCACAGAAGGTATCTTTTGTTGCTAAAAGGCTCCGAGACTGAACTCCAAAGGCCAAGACCCCCAGACTTCGCTGTGGTGGCTATGGTGTCTTCTTTCATGTTTTGAAATGACTCTTATCTCTTCCTTTATAATGTTAAGGGTTTTGCTACAGACGGCGGCAATGATATTAAAAAGAATCATTTGACTCAGCCATCAGAGGTGCAATTCAGAGCAGTGTGGTTTTCATTTGTTCCTACAGGTGCCATCCCGACCCCCACCCCAACAGCTGCAGGGTCCAGCATGCCATGCTCCTTACCCACTCCCCTCATGGCTCAGATGCCTGGGTGTGTCTGCAGCATGCACAAGCCACACCAAATGGTCATGAGGAGTGGGAGAAAAACATGGCTGCTGCTAGGACCCCATGTGGCTGGCCGGCTGGTTCCTCCCACCATCTGCACCTATTTGAGACTTAATCTGAGCCCTGAAATACCTTTTTGTCCCAAAGTTGATTCCAGGCTTCAGGCTGAAGCCCTAGAAAGGAAAACCAGATCTAAGGGATCCAAAGCCAGGCAACAGGCACAATGTAAATGGACAGGACCAATTCCTGCAAACTAAATCCCCACTTCGTGGAAGGAGGCCATGCTCCATGACATAAATGAGGCCCAGGGAACCTAAAGGTTGCCAACAGTAGGGGAGGCACAGGCATAGGTGAGGGTGAATAACTCCTCTTATCTAGGCTCCCCTGCTTCACAGGTACAGGTCACAATGGCACTTATGGGTGTCATCTGTCTAACGTCTCTGGAACTTGGGGATAAGAAGATGGAAGAGAAAGGGGGGAGGCTCACTTTCTCTCTCCCTCACACTCTGAGTTTTTGCTGCAAGAAGCGGGTGGCAGGGAAGGAGAGAAGAGAAGGAGCATCTGAATGCTGAGAGTAGTTTGGCTAGGGACAATCAGAGAGGAGATAGGCCACTGGATGGTTAAACTCTAGGGGAAGATCATCTTCCCACTCCATCCCTCTTCCAGCTCCCCATCCATCCCACTGAGAGCCACCTCCACCACTCAGTAAAATCCCTGCATTAACTCTTCAAGTCCATGTGTGGTCTGATTCTTTCTTGACACTGGACAAGGACCCAGGGACCAAGAGGAAACTGAGCTGGTTAACACTTAAGCCATCTGCAGACAGCAGAGCTAAAAGAGCACTGTAACACTGGGGCTTCGGGAGTCACAGGCATCCACCTCGAAATGCCACCATAGAACCAGAGCCCAGAAGGACTCGCCTTGGCTCGTGGGTGGGCCCATCTGCATGCTCTCCTTCCCATAAGGGGTTTGAGTGGTGGTGGAGGAACACAGAGCCACACTCCTGTTGCATGCCTTGCGATGAGGCACCAGGGAACTCTCGTGTTTCAATGTCACCTTACTGGAACAGGCTTTTTTGATCAATCTGATCATTAAAATAGGAATTCCTCCCAGTTCTAAGTATATTCTTCTTCCTTAGTGTGTTTTTGCTTTTTTTTTTTCTATGTTGTTTCATTTTGCTTTTTGTTTTTGGCATGCTTTAGCATTCACTACCATCTGACATGCCATACATGTTGTTTTTCTATGTTTATTGTTCAGGATGCTATAACAAAATGACATAAACTGGGTGGTTTATTAACAACAGAAATTCATTTCTCAAAATTCTGGAGTCAGGTAAGTCTGAGATCAAGGTGTTGACAGATTCAGTGTCTGGCGAGAGCCCACTTCCTGGTTCATATACAATCCTCTTCTCACTGTGTCCTCACATGGCAGAAGGGGCAAAGCAGCTTTTGGAACTCTTTTATAAGGGTACTAACATCCCAATCATAGGGGCTCTACTTCCCTGACCTAATTACCTCACAAGGACCCACCTCCTAATACCATCACTTTGGATGTTAGAATTTAAACAGGAATTTGGGGAAACACAAACATTCAGACCATTACATTTATGTCTAGTTTCCTCAAGATTCAGAATAATGTCTGGTACTTAACAGAGGCTCAATAAATAGTTGTGGAATTAATGAAGAAATGAATGAAGAAATAAGGAAGCAAAAGGAAATCCAGCTAATTTAAGAAACAATGTCATGTGAGAGATCTCTATGTGGCTTCTGATTTGTTTCTGATATTATAAGTTTTTGATATTCTTTCCTCTCCCCACTGCCCCCTAATCCTGATGTTTTCCTAATGTTGAAGTTCTTCACAGCCGCCGCTCAGAGAATCCTGTTGCAATTTCTAAAAGAGACTAAAATAAAAGATAGCTATTACTTCCTTCATGATATCAAATAACTAATTTAATCACTACAAAAGTCATTATAAATTATTACAAAATTTTAAGAGTATATCATGGCTTTGCAAGTTACAAATATATGCTAGTTTTGCCATACTAGAAACCACCACTGTCCAGTAGAACATTCTGCAATGATAGATATGTTTATATCCATGCTGTCTCACATGGCAGACACTAGACCCATGTAGCTATTGAGCTCTTGAAATAAGATAACTAGGTTTAAATTTTATTTAACTTTAATTTAAATTTAATGGCCACATGGGAATAGTGTCTATCACATTGAACAAACATAGCTCTAAACAATTATTTTCCTTTTCCATATTCAGAAATTATAAAAGAAATAATGCAACAAAAATAATGAAATGTACAGTTATGTAATAAATTTAACTATAACAATACTTTGTAGTAAAATTATTACAGAAAAATATCAGTTTCTTGCAACTTATTATGAGAAGTTTTGTTCATCTTGTTTTATTAAAATACAGAGTAAGATAGATAAATGTTACAGTAACAGCTGAAACATTTATCTGAAGGGTAGAATAATTCTATAATACATATACTTTATTACAACAAGTTCTATTGATCCATTCTCTAAGATTTAGGATCAGAATACAAAATTAAATATGTGACCCTACTACAGTATTTTTTAAAATTATTTGCTAACAATATAAGATATTGTGGATAAGCAAATGTCTTTGTTCTTTGAAATTGTTATGATTCCTTTTCTCCTTTGATTTTTAGTTGCACCTTGATTTAAGATGGAATCAGCATTGATCTGGCACACTTCAGAGAGACTAAAAGGTTACTTTATACATAATGGTGGTTTATTTGTGACTGAAAAGATGTTTTATCAACTTTTTAAAATTGATTGACTAGAGTGATTCTGGAATGACAGTGTTTGGGGGATATTTGCATTATTATGGGGTATATGAAAATAGATATTGTAAAGAATAGATTGGCTTGACTCTTTTTAGTAATAAAAACTAAAACAATCACCAAAATGAAAACAGAAACAAACTATAACCTACAAGACTTTGATTCCTTAAAATGAATGGAAGACAGAAAGTAGAAACTTGCTTCCTGACTTGTACTGTGCTGGATCTAGCTCATTCAATAAATCCATTACAAGCAGGTGGTTCAAATTCCTAAATCAGACTCAAGTTTTTCAAAACTTCCCCTACACTGTCTTTCTTTATATCCAGCCTAATTCTGGAACCTAATAAATGCAAAATAACAACATAACATTTAAAAAATTAAGTAAGGGGAAAAGAGTGTAAGACTTTAAAATTGCAACAGATATAAAATTATTTCTAGAAAATATTTTGTAATCAAAGAAATGTTTTAGCGACTATACAAATATAATCAACAGGATAAGAGAAAAATAATATCTAAAAATTAGTCTTTTCTATAGATATCAACAATATTGTACTAGAAATGCACTGGAAAATAGCAATAACTACAAAACACAATCCTATCAAGAAATTTTAAATGTCTACTGAAGATCAAATGTAATAATTGAAAAGAAAGATTATGTTCTTAAATGGAAAGGCTCAATATAAAAATAGAGATGAGTTGTATTTCTATTAAAGTATAAAATCCATGTAATTCTATTCAAAAATGTAATGAGATCTACATGTATCTTTGTGTGTGCATATATAGACATGGTTTAAAACTAGATCTCCAGTTGTTTATTCTAACGTTCATGTGGAAAATTAATTTGTAAGAATAGCTAATGAGATTTTAGAAAAGGAAAACATGAGGAACTAACTCTACGTCATTTTATTAAAAAAAAAACTATACAATTACACAACGTGACATTTTGTGAGAAAAGGCAAAGATTAGTAAAGCTGAGGGAGTATGTATGTACACGTACACATATATATTCAGAATCCAGGATGATTTTTAAGTTGACAGAAAAAATGTATACAGTTAAATCAATATTATTTTGTTCATTGTCTATCAACTTGGAGAAAAATTAATGCCAGGCCTATATCATATAAAAATCTACATTCCAGATGTTTGAATCTGAAAATATTTTAAAAGCTAACTTAATCTTGATAATGTTTACATTATAAACACTTTTAAACTTGGAAATATGAACAAGTATTTATAATCTGAAGCAGGGAAGATTTTGCTAAATCAGAGAGTTTTGTAGATTATCTGAAAGAGAAAAGATTGATACATTGATACATTTAACTATGTAAACATTTTAAATTTTGTAAAAAAAAAAAAAAAAGAAAAAACATTATAAAAGTTGAAAACTAACACTATTCACTGGTACTGAATATTACCAAGATGTATTAAGAAAGGAATATGAATAAGTAATTCATCAGAAGAAGAAATAATAAATTACAAGAAAGATTTGAAATTAATACTCATTATCATTGGTAAATAGGAAATTGTAAATTAAAACAGCACTTGAATAGGGAAAAGAGATTAGTAAAAGCCTACTAGCTAAAGATTTACTTTTTATAAAGTAGTTTTTCCATCTTTTAGCTTATTAGAAATATTCATTTTGGTTAGATGTTGTAACTGTTAAAATATTATAAAGATGAAAAAGTTAAAACAACTCCAATTTTCATCAGTAGGAGAATGCTGACAATATTTCTTATACTATTCTACTATGAGATACTTTTTAGGTTTTGAAGTTAACAACTCCATGGAAATATTTCTAAGTATAATATTAGATGAGTAATGTAAATATTATAACAAACTTTATATTATGATTTTATTATTTTTAACATACTACATTTGCAAACCTCTTATTAATTCTCATTCTTTCTTGTGTTTTCTCTTGGGAAAGAAGTAGGAATGGACATGCTGGAGAAGTAGTGGAATATGATGACCATTACAGTGTGACTTCAATGCTGTTCAGTTTTCTTTTTTAGAACAATTTTTTTTTTAGACAAGGTCTTGCTATGTTGCCCAGGCTGGAGTGCAGTAATGCAATTATAACCCAGTGCAACCTCAACCTCCTGGGCTCAAGCAATCCCCTCACCTCAGCCTCCCAAGCAGCTGGGGCCACAGGCATGCATGGCCATGCCTGCCTAATTTTTAAATTTGTTTATAGAGATGGGGTGCCACTATGTTGCCCAAGCTGGTCTCAAATTCCTGGGCTCAAGCAATCCTCCTGCCTCAGCCTCCCAAATACTACATGAGTTCTTTACATAAAGCTTGTTCACAAATGCCTTCTAAAGTTTTAACAATTATTCACATTAAAATTTATAACATTATTCTTTCAGTCTGGTACTTAATATATTTACATAATTTCTCCCATTTAAAAGTCTTATCTCCTCAATTATGTTATAAAATTTTAACAAAAGAATTTATATCTTATCTTTCCTTAAATCTCTCATGGTATCTTGACATAGTAAGTATTTATTAAACCATTATCATCTTGTAGAGTTATTTTATAATTTCTCTGTCTGTTTCCATGTCTTGTTTTGAACCATAGTGGTAGATTGAGATTCATAAAGAATGGGACAAAAGAAGAGATAACTAATCAGAGATATCTGAAACATCTCTTTAATAATATCTAATAGAGGTGGCCCCAACTGGCATCTAGGTTTCATCTCTTTTTACACCTTTGTTACTTTTCTTCAAATTTGAATATCAATCAGTATTTATATGCAATATACTTCTTACTCTTTAATAAAGAACTGCTTTATTAATCCTGAAAAGATAACTCTCACAAGTGTAACCTTGTGTTTATCTCTCTGATATTCCATGTCCTTTCGACAGAAGAAAACTTTTTTGGTAATGGCCTGAAAATTACTTATCAACAGTGGGGAGAGTCCTGAGAGAAATACAGTTTTTAAGGAAGTCAATGTTGAGAAATAATCTTCAGTGAATGTCTCCCATTTCTATCCATCTTGCAAGCGGAGGCACTGACTATGTTATAACAGATATTTGTATAGCAAACAGCTGTGGAAGATAAAGATAGTGGCTCCCTCTGGGGTAAAGGGCAGCTTTGTTTGCTGTTCAGAATAACAGAGATATCTCCCTCTGGGACAAAGTTCAGGGAAGTTTATTTTCCGTTATAAAAGATTTGAGTTTTTTAAGCCTAGGGTTCCTACTGCAAGTGCAGCATCCATCTGGGTCACTCCACTTCACCCTGGGGATATGAGGGGTAAGGAGAACCAGCATATATGTGAAGCTTATTTTTTCTGCTATGCTGTGAATAATAAATTCCTTTTATTCTGACCCAGAGTCTCCAGTCTTCTACCATCAAACAGTAATAGTCTTTTTAGCTTGCAAGTAGGGTAAAATCTCAAACTGTAGAGAGTTACATGCAACCTAATTTAGAGATAGTAATTGTTATAGAAGTAGTATACTGTAAGGGCAGTTACTGTTCTGTGATAGGGTTCCCAACCAACCAAAGTGATAGAGTCTCTGAGCTACTCTGAGCTACACCTGCTACGGCACAGCTTCTCAAAGAAAGCCATTCTTCCTATCACTCAAATGATTCATTAAGTCATTTAGCATTTTTACCCTAAAAACTTTAAACAAAACAATATTTTCCCTATGAAGTAGAATTTTAGTATATTATCTAATGTTGGTACATGAGTACAAAACTACTTCAGAGAGAGGCAAAGCAAGATGGTAGAATAGGAACCTCCACTCATCACTCACTCTCACGGACATCAAGTTAAACAACCATCTTCAGAGAAAAAGCACCTTCATAAGAGCCAAAAATCAGGTAAGCACTCACGGTATCAGGTTTTAATTTCATAACACTAAAAGAGGCCCTAAAGAGACAGAAAAACAAATGGTCTTGAATCTCTAGTGCCACCCTTCTCCACCCCTGGCAGCCACAATGTGTTGCAGAGAGCATCTCTGGGCACTGAAGGAGGGAGACAGCAATTGTGAGGCATTGAACTCAGTGCTGTCGTGTCAGAAAAGAGAGAAAAACTAGACCAAACTCAGCTGATGTTCACCCACCGAGGGAGCATTTAACCAACCATAGGCACAGGGGAATCACCAATTGCAACAGTTCAAACTTGAGTGCCAGCACACCTCACCACTGAGGGCCAAAGTGCTCTTAGTATCTAAGTAAACATGAAAGGCAGTCTAAGTCATAAGGAATGCAACTCTTAGATGAGTCCTAGAGCAGAACTAGGCCCAGGACAGTGAACTGGAGGGCGTGGAGTAGGGAGGCAGTATGTGACTTACTGAGACACCAATGGGGCAGTCAAGGGAGTGCTGGCATCACCTCTCACCTGACCCCAGGCTGCACAGCTCATGGCTCCAAAATAGATCCCCTTCCTCTCACTTGAGGAGAGAGGGAAGAGTGGGAAGGACTTTGTCTTACATCTTAGATACCACCTCAGCCACTGCAGGATAGGGCACCAGTCAGAGTCGTGAGGCCACCAATCCAGGCCTTAGCTCCCAAGAAACATTTGTAGACACACCCTGGGCCAGAAGGTAACCCACTGTCCTACAGGAAAGGCCTGGCAGCATTCATCACCTGCTAACTGAAGAGCTCTTGGGCCCTGAATAACCAGCAGCAATATCCAGGTACTACACTGTGGGGTTTGGGTGAGCATCTGAGATTTGCTAACTTCAGGTGAAACTTAGCATGTGACCAGCTGTGATGATTACGAGGCAAAATTCCTTATTCTTGAGAAAAGCAGAGGGAAAAGGAAAGGAGACTTTGTCTTGAATATTAAGTGCCAACACCACCACAGGTGGGTGGAGCACCAAGCAGGCCCTTAAGGTCCCCAGTTGATATGGCTTGGTTGTGTCCCCACCCAAATCTTGAATTGTAGCTCTTGTAATTCCTTCATGTTGTGGGAGGGACCCAGTGGAGGTAGCTGAATCATAGTGTGGGTCTTTCCTATGCTCTTCTCATAGTTACAAATAAGTCTCATAAGATCTGATGGTTTTATAATGGGGAGTTTCCTTGCACACAGTCTGTTCCCTGTTGCCATGTAAGATGTGAGTTTGCTCCTCCTTTGCCTTCCGCCATGATTGTGAGACCTCCAGCCATGCTGAACTGTGAGTCAATTAAACCTCTTTCCTGTATAAATTACCCAGACTCAGTCTCTGGTATGTGTTTATTAGCAGCATGAGAACAGACTCATACAGTGAACTGGTACCAGTAGAGTGGGGTGCTGCCATCAAGATACCTGAAAATGTGGAAGCAACTTTAGAGCTGGGTAACAGGCAGAGGTTGGAACAGTTTGGAGGGTTCAGAAGAAGACAGGTAGATGTGGGAACTTCCTAGAGACTTGTTGAATGGCTTTGACCAAAATGCTGATAGTGTGATGGACAATGAAGTACAGGTTGGGGTGATCTCAAATGGAGATGAGAAACTTGTTGATAACTGAAGTAAAGGTCACTATTGCTATACAAAGAGACTGGCAGCATTTTGTCCCTGCCCTAGAGACCTGTGGAACTTTGAACTTGAGAGATGATTTAGGGTATCTGGTGGAAGAAATTTCTAAATGGCAAAGTGTTCAAGAGGAAGCAGAGCATAAAAGTTTGGAAAATTTGCAGCCTGACAATGCAACAGTAAAGAAAAAAAAATCATTTTCTGGGGAGACATTCAAGCCCACTGCAGAAATTTGCATAAGTAATGAGAAGGCCAATGTTAATCACCAAGAAAATTCGGAAAACATCTCTAGGGCATATCAGAAGCCTTTGTGACAGCCCTTCCCATCACAGGCCCTGGGGTCTAGGAGTATAAAATGATGTAATGGGATGGGCCCAGGGCTCCCCCCATTCCTCCATGTATACAGCCTCGGAAGTTGGTGCCCTGTGTCCCAGCTGCTCTAGCCATGGCTAAAAGGAGCCAAGGTACAGCTCAGGCCATGGCCCAACAGGGTGCAAGCCCCACACCTTGACACCTTCCATGTGAAACTGAGTCTGCAGGTGCATAAAAGTCAAGAATTGAGGTTTGGAAACCTCTGCCTAGATTTCAGAGGATGTGTGGAATGCCTGGATGCCCAGGCAGAAGTGTGCTTCAGGGGCGGGGCCCTTATGGAGAACCTCTACTAGAGTAGTGCAGAAGGGAAATGTGGGGTTGGAGCCTCCACACAGAGTCTTGGCACTGCCTAGTGGAGCTGTGAGAAGAGGGCCACTGTCCTCCAGACCCCAGAATGGTAGATCCACCAACAGCTTGCACCCTGCACCTAGAAAAGCTGCAGATACTCAATGCCAGTCCATGAAAGCAACCAGAAGTGGGGCTGTACCATGCAAATTCACAGAGGCAGAACTGCCCAAGGCTGTAGGAGCCCACCTCTTGCATCACAATGACTTTGATGTAAGATGTGTTGTCAAAGGAGATCATTTTGGAACTTAAAGATTTAATGATTCCCTACTGGATTTCAGACTTGCATGGTGCCTGGAGCCCTTTTGTTTTGCGCAACTTCTCCCATTTGGAATGACTGTATTTGCCCAATTCCAGTATCCCCATTGTATCTAGTAAGTAACTAACACTAACTTGCTTTAGATTTTACAGGCTCATAGCCAGAAGGGACTTGCTTTGTCTTGGATGAGACTTTGGACTGTGGACTTCTGAGTTAATGCTTAAATGAATTGAGACTTTGGGGGACTGATGAGAAGGCATAATTAATATTGAAATGTGAGGACATGAGATTTAGGAGGGGCTGGGTGAGAATAATATAGTTTGGCTGTGTACACAACCAAATCTTAAATTGTAGCTCCCCTAAGTCCCATATGTCATGGGAAGAACCTGGTGGGAAGTAATTGAATTGAATCATGAGGGTGGATCTTTCCCATGCTGTTCTCCGGAGAGCTAATAAGTCTCACAAGATTTGATGGTTTTATAAAGGGGAATTCTCTCCTGCACATATGAGCTTGCCTGATGCCATATAAGATGTGACTTTGCTCCTCCTTTGCTTTCTGCATGATTGTGAGGCCTCCCCGGTCATGTGGAACTGAGTCAATTAAATCTCTTTCCTGTATAAATTTCCCAGTCTCAGGTATGTCTTTATTAGCAATATGAGAAGGGATTAATACACCAATTTTAGGACTTGACTCTTGGACGAAATACTGGACCTTTCCTGGGCCAGAGGAAAGCTAACTACCTGAAGGGTGAGTTCCAAGCTATGCAACATTCACCACAAGCTGACCTGAGAAATTTTGGGCCTTATGGGAACATTGGTGGTAGACTATCAGTACTCCTTGAGGCCAGGGGTGATGGTGACTATGAGGTGAGGCTCCTCTGCCTTTGGAAAGGGAAGGGAAGTGTGGGAAGGACTGCATCTTACTGTTTGAGTGCCAACTCAGCCACAATACAATAAAATACCAGGTAGACTTCTAAGATTTTTTACTCTAGTCTCTGATTCTCAAATGGCAAAGAAAAGAACAACTTCATAGGAATCAAAAATCAGGTGAGCACTCATAGTACCTGGTTTTAGCATCATATCACTGAAAGGGGCACTGAAGCAATATGAAAAAACAGTCCTGAAACACTGATGTCACCCCTTCCCCACCCCTGGCAATCACAGCATGATGCTGAGACTGTCCCTGGGTGCTGGGGGAGGGAGAACACAGCAATTGTGTTCAATTGTCGGTCCATTTCTGGACCCACCCTGGGCCTAGGGGACCTTGCCACCCTGAAGGGAAGGACACAGGCCTGGCTGGCTTTGCCACCTGCTGATTGTAATGCGAACATAAGCAGTAGCCAGGGAGTGGCTATAGGAGGCCTTGGGAGAGATGCACTGCTGTGTTGGCTTCAGGTCTGACCGAGTGAAGTAATAGTTGTGGTGGCCACTGGGGTGCTTGTGTCACTCCACCCCCAGGTTTATGTGGCTCAGAATGAAGAGAGAGATTCTATATGTTTGAGACAATTAAGGGAAGAGAACAAGAGTCTCTGCCTGGTAATGCAGAAAATTATCCCAGATCTTGTCCAAGACCATCAAGCTGGGACCTCTACTAGTTTCCAAGACCACAGCATTACTGAGCTTAAGGTTCCCACTAAAGCAGAAACATCTTCAATCATAACACCCAAGTTATTTCAAGTATCTGGAAAGCCTTCCCAATAAGAATGGCTGCTAATAAATACCTAACTCTTTACTGTACAGACACTGAAGAACATCTACTAACATCAAAACCATCCAGAAAAACATGACCTCACCAAATGAACTAAATAAGGCTAAAGACTAAATGATGACCCAATAAAAAAATAAATACAACATCTTGTCAAGACATAGTACAGTAAGACATAAATAGAAACAAAAAAATTAAAAAGTGGGGGGACAAAACTAAGGTGAGTTTTTATTAGTTTACTTTTTGTTTGTTTACTTATGCAAATAGTGTTAAGTTGTTATTAGGTTAAAATAATGGGTTATAAGACAGTATTTGTAAGCCTTGTGTTAACTTCAAACCAAAAAACATACTTGGATACACAAAAAATAAAGCAAAAAACTAAAGTATATCATCAGAGAAAATCATCTCCACTAGAGGAAGACAGGAAGGAAAGAACAAAGGAAGAGAAGGCCACAAAGCAACCAGAAAACAAATAACAATATGGCAGGAATAAATCCTTACTTACAAATAATAGCATTGAATGTAAACAGAATAAATTATCCAATCAAAAGACATAGACTAGTTGAATGGATGAAAAAACAAGACCCACTGATCCTGTTGCCTACAAAAAACACATCTCATCTACAAAGACACAGAAAGACTGTGATGTGGTTTGGCTCTGTGTCCCTACCCAAATCACATCTCAAATTGTTATCCCCATGTGTTGAGGGAGGGAAATGATTGGATTATGGGGATGGTTTCCCCATGCTGTTCTTGTGCTAGTAAGTGAATTCTCACAAGATATGATAGTTTTATAAATGTTAGTTTTTCCTCCTTCACATGCTCACACTCCCTCCTGCCACATTGTGAAGATGGTGCCTGCTTCCCCTTCATTGTCTGCCATCATTGTAGGTTTCCTGAGGCCTCCTACTCATGCTTCCTGTTAAGCCAGCAGAACTGTGAGTCAATTAAACTTGTTTCCTTATAATTACCCACTCTCAGGGTAATTATCTGTATCTATCTCTTTCAGCCTAAAAAGAAAGAGATGGATACAGATATAGACTAAAAATACAGATATTTTATGCCAGTGTTAACCATGAAAGAGCAGGAATCACTATGCTTCTATCAGACAAAATAGATTCAAGAAAAAAACTATAGGAAGAGACAAGTAAGGTCACTATATAATGACAAAGGGGTCAGTCCAACAAGAGGATATAACAATTTTAAATATATATGCACCCAACACTGGAGTACCCAGATATATAAAGGAAATATTATTAGAGCTAAAGAGATAGGCCCCAATACAATAATAGCTGGAGACTTCAACACCACGCTTTCAGCATTGAGCAGATCTTCTAGATAGAAAATAAACAAAGAACATGAGACTTAATCTTCACTTAGAAAAAAATAAATCTAATAGATATTTACAGAATGTGTCATCAAGAGCTGCAGAATGCACATTCTTTCCTCAGCACATGAATCATTCTCAAGGATAGGCCATACGTTAGATCACAAAACAAGTCTTTAAACATTCAAAAACATTGAAATTATATCAAGCATATTCTCTGACCACAATGGAATAAAACTAGAAATTAATAACTAATAAGAGGAATTTTAGAAACTACACAAATATATGGAAATGAACATGCTCTTGAATGACCAATGGGTGAGTAAAGAAATTAAGTGAAAATGATAATGTGAAACAAATGATAATGGAAACACAACATATCAAAACCTATGGGATACAGCAAAAGCACTGTTCAGAGAAAAATTTATAGCCAGAAGTGACAGTATAAAAAAAAGGAAAAACTTCAGTTAAACAATATAACAATGCACTTTAAGGAACTAGAAAAGCAAGAGGAAACCAAGCTCAAAATTAGTAAAAGAAAAGAAAGAACAAAGATCAGAGGAGAAAAAAATGAAGTTGAAATGAAAAAAGTTACAAAAGATCAATGAAACAAAAAGTTGTTTTTTTGAAACGTTAAAAAAATTGGCAAAACTTTTGCCAGTCCAAGACAAAAAAAGAGAAAACCCAAAAAAATAAAATAAGAAATAAGAAAGGAGACTTTAAAACTGATACTGCAGAAATTCAAAGGATTATTAGTGTCTACTGTGAGCAGCTATATGCCAATAAATTTGAAAATGTAGAAGTAATAAAAGAATTCCTAGACACATACCACCTACAAAGATTGAACAAGAAATCCAAAACCTGAACAGACCAATAACAAGTAATGAGATCAAAGCTGTAATAAAAAGTCTCCAAGTACAGAAGTGCCTGGGACCTGAAGGCATCACTGCTGAGTTCTACCAAACATTTAAAGAACTAATACCAATCCAACTCAAAATATTCTGAAAAATAGAGAAAGAAGGACTACTTCCCAATTCATTCAATGAGACCAGTATTACTCTGATACCAAAATCAGTCAAAGACACATCAAAAATAAAAGAAAACTACAGGCCAATTTTTCTGATGCATATTGATTCAAATATCCTTAACAAAATACTAGCAAACCAAATTCAACAAAGATTATTTGACGTGACCAAGTGAGATTTATCCCTGAATGCAATGATTGTTCAACATATGCAAATCAATCAATGTGATACATCATATCAACAGAATGAAGGATAAAAACAATAATATCATTTTAATTGATGCTGAAAAGCATTTAACAAAATTCAGCATCTGTTCATCATAAAAAAAAAAAAAACCTTTGGAAAAAACTGGGAATAGAAGGAACATGTGTAAACATAATAAAGTCATGTATGACAGACCCATACTAGCTTATACTGAATGAGAAAAAACTGAAAATCTTTCCCCTAAGATTTGAAACATGACAAAGTTGCACACTGTCACTGCTATCATTGAACATAGTGGTGGAAGTCCTAGCTGGAGCAATCAGACAAGAAAAAGATATAAAGGGCTTCCAAATTGGAAAGGAAGAAGTCAAAATATTCTTGTTTGCTCATGATAGAATCTTTTATTTGGAAAAAAAACTAAAGACTCCACAAGAAAATTATTAGAACTGATAAATTCAATAAAGTTGCAGGATACAAAATCAATATACAAATTCAGTACCATTTCTATATGCCAACAGTGAAGAACATGAAAAAGAAATTTTATATGTAATCCCATTTACAATAGCCAGACACAAAATTAAATACCAAGGAATTAACGTAATAAAGAAGTGAAAGACCTCTATAATGAAACTTATTAAACACTAATTTAAAAAATTGAAGAGGACACCAAAAAATAGAAACATATTCTGTATTCATGGATTGGAAGAATCAATCTTGTTAAAATGTCCATTTTACTCAAAGCAATGTACAAATTCAATGAGATCTGTATCAAAATACCAATGACATTCTTCACAGAAATAGAAAGAACAATCCTAAAATTTATATGGAACCAGAGTAGTCAAAGCTATTCTAATCCAAAAGAACAAAACTGGCTTCAGATTATACTACAGAGCTATAGTAACCAAACCAGCATGGCACTGGCGTAAAAACAGACATAGACCAATGGAACAGAATAGAGAATCCAGAAATAGGCCCACACAGCTACAGTGAGCTCATTCTTTGGAACAGAGTAGAGAACCCAGAAAAAGGTCCACACACCTACAGTGAGCTCATTCTTGACAAAGGTGCCAATAACATACAATGGGAAAAAGACAGTCTCTTCAATAAACAGTGCAGGGAAAACTGGATATCCATATGCAGAAGAGTGAAACTAGACCCCTATCTCTTGCCATATACAAAAATAAAATTAAAATGGATTGAAGACTTGAATCTAAAACTTCAAACCATAAAGCTACTACAAGAAAACATTGGGGAAAATCTTCGGGCCATTGGTCTGAGCAAAAGTTTCTTGAGCAGTACCCCACAAGCATAGCAAACATATCAAAAATGAACAAATGTGATCACATCAAGTAAAAAAACTTTTGCACAGAAAAGTATACAATCAACAAAATGAAAAGACAACCCACACAATGGGAAAAATTATCTGCAAACTACCCATATGACAAGGGGTTAATAACCAGAATACACAAGGAGTTCAAATAACTGAATAAGAAAAAAATTTAATACTCTGATCAAAAGATGGGCAAAATATTTGCATAGTCATTTCTCAAAAGAAGACATATAAATGAAAAACAAGTATATGAAACAGTGCAAACAGCACTGATCATCAGAGAAATGCAAGTCAAAATTGCAACGATAGCAGCTTACCCTAGTTAAAATGACTTATATCCAAAAGTCAGGCAATAACAAATGCTGGTGAGGATTTGCAGAAAAGAGAACACTTGTACTCTGTTGGTGGAAACGTAAATTGATACAACCACTATGGAGAACAATTTGGAGGTTCCTCAAAAAACTAAATGTTGAGCTAATATATCATCCAGCAATCCCACTGCTGGGTATACACCCAAAAGAAAGGAAATTGGTACATTGAAGACATATCTGCGATCCTACGTTTGTTGTAGCACTGTTTACATTAGCTAAGATTTGGAAGCAACCTAAGTGTCCATCAACATATGAATGAATAAAGAAAATGTGGTACTATTCAGCCATAAAAAAGAATGAGATCCAGTCATTTGCAACATGTATGAAACTGGAGATCATTATGTTAAGTGAAATAAGCCAGTCACAGAAAGACAAACACCACATGTTCTCATTTATTTGTGGGATCTAAAAATCAAAACAGTTGAACTAATGGACAGAGGGAGTAGAAAGATGTTTATCAGAGGCTAGAAAGGGGAGTAGGGGGCTGAGGGGGAAATAGGGATAGTTAATGGGTACCAAAAAAATGGAAAGAAAGTATAAGACCTAGTATTTGATAGCGCAACAGGGTGACTGTAGTCAATAACAACTGTACCTTTTAAAATAACACAAAGAGTGTAATCGGATTGTTTGCAACTTAATGAATAAATGCTTGAGGGTATGGATAACCCATTTTTTTATGATGTGCTTACTTTACATTTCACGTTTGTATCAAGACATCTCATACACCTCATAAATATACACACCTACTGTGTACCCACAATTTTTTTTAAATCCTACTTCAGAAAAACTCAATGTACCCCACACATATTATACCATTAGGTAAACATTAATTATAAGATAAATTAAACTGTAAAGTGGTTGCTGTCAGCAAACCTTCGAGCACCAGCAGTCAAAATTGTTGTACTACAAAACTTGCAGAATGTGTGAATATACATACTAAGTATGTATCTCAAAAGTTAGAAAAAAGTCTTAAAATATATGTGACCTTCTAAGCACTATGAAGACGTTAACTCATATCCAGCTGATTAAGCATTGATGGGAAGCATAAAAATACTAGTAAGAAAATTTATAAAACAATTCTTGCCACATATATTAAGAAACAAAGTGACCTTGTATAATCTTGTTGCCTTACTGCAGATGTTATCTTTGTTAAATTACATTTGTAAATCAGGGCTAATGTGGTATTATTCCAATCAACACATAAAATGTAAGTGCTTCTGGTGAACTTTATAAATGCTGAACAACAAATCTATGTGTTGGCTACTAACATTCGTAGATTTTTATGTTAAATAGAAAGATAGAAATTAAATATAATATAATTGCTGGCCACATTATGAAATTTTTACGAATATAAATGTCCAAGATGTTTTAAGCAAAAGAAGAGACAAAGGCAAGTTTCAGAGCAGGAGTGGAAGTTTATTTAAAAAGACTTTAGAATAGGAAAGAAAGGAAAGTTCACTTGGAAGAGATCCAAGAGGACATCTAAATGTCAAAAAGGGATGTTTAACCTTGATCTTAGGGCTTTATAGGCTTACCTCTTTCCCATGGTTGTTACCCTAGGGTGGGCTTCCTGCATAAGCAGTGCCCTCCTTACCCTTGGAAATTTAGCACACGCAGTGTGATTAGGAAGTTGTATAGTTGTATGCATGCCCATCTGAGTCTTTCTTCCCTTTTTATAGTGCAGTGTACCTGGAACATCATAATTCACCATTTTGTCTCTTAGTGCATGTGCCCAGGAAGTTTCTTCTTCCTAGCATCTGCATTCAATTAACACTTTAATTGTGGGTCATCAGGAGATGTCTGATGACCCACAAGACAGGAGATTGTCTGATGACCCACAATTAAAACTTTGGGTCATCAGGAGATTGTCTCTCCTTGTGGCTGCCAAATTATCATTTTTAGGGAGGCAGTGTAATAATCATTGAAACAGCATCTGACATTCCTAGTGGGTGGGGGAAGGGCGCTCTCCTTCCCCACTAATGCCTATCTAACTACCTTTAACAACAGTATGAAGAGGTGGGACCTTTGAGACGTGATTAAACCATGGGGGTTCTGCCCTCATGGGTAGGGTTATTCTGTTATAAAAAGATGAGTTTGTCTCCCTTTCTTTTCTTTGTCATTCCATTTTCTCCATGTGATAATCCTGCAGAAAGGCCCTCTCCAGATCCCAGTGCCATGGATTTCCCAGGCCCCATAACTTTGAGAAAAATTATTTATGTTTACTATAAGTTACTAATTCTCAGATATTCTGTTATAGCCACACAAAATGTACCGTAACAGAAAATTGTTACCAAGAGTGTGGTGTTGCTATCAACAAATACCTAAAAATGTGAAAGCAGCTTTGAACTGGGTAATGTGTAGAAGCTCTAAGAATTTGGAGGAGCAAGCTAGAAAATGCCTAGTTTGCCATAAATGGAGTATTAGTGCGATTCTGGTGAGGACACAGAAGAAGAGAGCTATAGGGCAAGTCTGAAAGTTCTTAGAGATTACTTAAGTGGTCATGACCAGGATATCGGCAGAAAAATAAATGATGAAGGCTATTCTGACAAGATTTCACATGGAAATGAGGAACAAGGTATTGGAAATGGAAAGAAAGGCCATCTTTGTTGTAACGCGGCAAAGAACTTTGTTGAATTTTATACATGCACTAGAGCTTTATGGAGGCAGGATTTAAGAGCATGACCTAGGATATCAGGTGAAATACATATCTAAGTAGCAAAGCACTCAGAGTGCTACATGACTTCTCAACTGCATATAGTAAAATGCAAGACAGAATTTATAATTAAAAGGGGACAAGATTGTAAAAACTAGGAAAATTATCAGCCTGGCCATGTAAAGAATAAAGAAGTATGTTTAGGAGAGAAAACCAAGGATGTAGCCAAGTCAACATGTGATAAAAAGATTAGTATGAATAAAGGAAACCAGGTATAATTCATTAAAGCAATAGGAGGATAACCCTGAAGGCATTTCAGAAATCTTTCGGGTTGCCACTCCCACTATAAGCCCAGAATGCTACAGCCTTGAGGACAGAAAAGTTTCCAGAAAAGGGCATAGAATATCTACAGAACCTCAGCATTTGGGGCCACTGGGATGGAATGAATGTATTCTGTATGTGAGAGGAACATGAGTTCTGGGGGGCTAAGGGTGAAAAGATAACATGGGAGAATTTTTTTCCTTCAAAACTCATTTTGAAATGTAATTGTCAAGTAACAATATTAAGAGGTGGGACCGTTGAGGTAATTAGGCAAATCACCATAAAGCAAAGCCCTCATGGGTGGGTTAATGCCATTTTAAAAGGATGAGTTCAGCCCCTTTTGTCTCTTTACCCTTCCACCTTCTGCCATGTGATGACACAGCAAGAAGAGCCTTAGCAAATGCCTGTGCCTTGATCATGGACTTCCCAGCCTCCAGAACTGTAAGACAATAAATTTCTGTTTATTAAAATTTTCTCAGTCTCAGATATTTTGTTATTACAGTACAAAACAGATCAAGACACAAGATATTGTACAAGTTTTCAGACACTTTAAAATGTTTTGTTAGGTTGGTATGGTCTATGTGACAAGTCAAAAATGCCTGTGAAAGTGCCATGTTTCTAAGAAATGGACAAGTAGCAAATACCTGTTATCAAGGTGATATCTTAGATTATATGTTCACCCAATGACTCTATTAAGCAAACATTGAAAATCCATAGTGCTTCCAGTTATATCTAAATTTGCCAAAATGTTGAAACAAACAAACAAAAAACAACTCATCTCTGATAAAAGCTAACAAAGGACTCTGGGCTTCAATATTTTTGCAGAAGGTGCACTGCATTTTTCTTTTTGTTTTAATGATATCACATTTATCTAAAATGTATTTTATACATTCATAAGTTAAACAGATAGTTACTGAGTTCCCACAATGTGCCAAACACTATGCCGGAACTTGGAATATATCAGTGAATAAAGCAAACAACCCTGCCATCTGGAGCTTACAATGTAACATTGGGGAAATCATGCTCAAACTTCATCTAAAGTGGAAAAGAAATGTTTCAGACTGTAGTCCAAACAATGTTCAAAGAGTATTTTTGTAAAATAACTTAAAATATAAATAAAAAGAATTCCTTGGACTCATATAAGTAACATTTTCTGTTAAACTAAGAATCATTTATTAAGTTTATTATAAATTTATTAAGTTCCCATTTTCATAATAGATACTTGGCTAGCTCTATCATAGGCAAACATTCAAATGTAGTTATAGTATTAAAGTTAAGTAAGAAAAAGAATTGTCTAGGCCTCATTCAGATAACTAGAAAGGCCAGTCAAAGATTAACAGGACAGTTAACAAATTTTAGTCTTCTCTCTTATCCTGGATTTGGAAAGCTTTCTCTTCTTTAAGTGCTTAGATCTTCATGATTATATTAAAAAGCTGACTTTTAAAGGGGTACATTTACTGCCTTAGACTGAAAAAAATGTTATCATACTTTATTCATAATAAGTGATTTTTTTTAAATGGAGATTTCAAGTACAAATGCTCTGCTTACAAATAAATTTCCTGAAAATTAACAATTTAATAGCATTTTGCAGATTCAAGGTGAGTATATTTTATTCAAAATGAATATTCTGTGTTGGTCAATGCTACTTTAAAACTTCAAAAATAGCTCTCAGTTACTGTAAATTCTTTTTTTTTTTTTTTTTTGAGACAGAGTCTCGCTCTGTCGTCCAGGCTACAGTGCAGTGGCCTGATCTCAGCTCACTGCAAGCTCCGCCTCCCAGGTTCACGCCATTCTCCTCCCTCAGCCTCCCAAGTAGCTGGGACTACAGGCGCCCGCCACCTCGCCCGGCTAGTTTTTTGTACTTTTAGCCAGGATGGTCTCGATCTCCTGACCTTGTGATCCGCCCGTCTCGGCCTCCCAAAGTGCTGGGATTACAGGCTTGAGCCACCGCGCCCGGCCTGTAAATTCTTAATGCGAAAGTACTGCATAACACAAAGGGAGTTGTATGTAAGAAAGAATAAATATTTTAAATTAGATGTACTTAATAGTTTTATTTCTGAGATAGATTTTATAGAATAGGAAGATGGCTGGGCGCGATGGTTCATGCCTGTAATCCCAGCACTTTGGGAGGCCAAGGTGGGCAGATCACCTGAGGTCAGGAGTTCAAGACCAGCCTGGCCAATATGGTGAAACCCCATCTCTACTAAAAATGCAAACTTAGCCGGGCGTGGTGGTGCGTGCCTGTAATTCCAGCTACTCAGGAGGCTGAGGCAGGAGAATCACATGAACCGGGAAGGCGGAGGCTGCAGTGTGCCAAGATCACACCATTGCACTCTACTCCAGCCTGGGCAACAAAGGGGAGACTTCATCTCCAAAAAAATAGAAAAGAAAGAAAACAAAAGAAATAGGAAATAGATAATGCATGCCATATCCTATTTTTAAAAAGCATTACACTCAGATGTATTCTTATGAATTAATATAATTTTCTATGAATTTATAGTATAAAGCATCATTTAACAAAGAAAGCATTATGTTTCAAATTGCAGTATCTCCTGTTAGCCACTAAAATTTTGCGTTTTTATTAACATTGGTAACAATAGTCACAACTATATACTTTTAACTTTCAATGTTAACTTGAAATTTGAGGCTCAAAATTCTTTCAAATTTCATTAAATCAAAAAATTGAAAATAAATTATTCTTGTGATCTCATAAGTATTCCAAATACCTCAAAATATAAACTTCATATGCTTTTTAAAATTAAAATGTTGATCATAAATTAAGAGGTAAAATTATTAGCTCATATTCCTGCAACATAAACATGCAGTATTTTTCCCAATGTGACTGCTATTGGAAAGATTACTAGTTCAGAATATTGAAAGAAAAGTATTTGCATTCATTCCCTGCTTCAAATAAATACCAACATCACTAAAATAAAATATCCTGAAACAGGAAGCATGTCACTCTAACTGAACAGCTCTCTTAGGTGAAGTGTCAGAGAAAATTGCTTTACTTTAATGCTTATCAGAAGAGCACACAACCCTTATCTCTGACCAGAATTATTAGGGGCAAAATAAAATTGAAATAGCTTGGTTTTTTGCCTTTTGCTAGCTTTCCTTTTTTTCTCTCTCTCTTTTCTACATTTAGCTCATTTAATGATGATTACCAAGAAATGGGAATAAGTAAAATGTTAATGGATAGATGATAGCATCTCTTTTGTATTTCTTTTATCAAATTGTCTGTAATATGTTGAAAACTTGAATAAGGGAACAAAGACAGTGAAAACTATTTTTGCCACATTACTCAATAAGTGAAGTGAGTGTTATAAATACTTCAGGAATAAGAATTACATAAGCTTCTATCATTTAGATTAAGTATTAGATTGATTTAGATTAATAATGATTAGTAGTAGTAGTTCTTATATTTTTGCTTTTAATGAACAATTTGTGTACTCCAGGAAATAAAAATAATGGAGGAAACTGAGTGGAGAAGGGATTTTAATATGCAAAGAAAGAAAAATGAATATCAAATAAATGAAAGAATAAGTGACTATTATAAAATCATCCTAAAGAAATCAATGACTAAAAATTAATTATAATGGAAACAAAATATTTATAAATACTGAGCAATATAATCCATTTTTAAAATCAAAAAGGATGATAATTAATTACTAATATTTTACCGCAAGAAATTAGGGAAAATCTCATAAAATAAACATGAAAAATCTAGAAGAAAATGCATAATAAGAGCAGAAGCTATTAGCATATGAAACAATGAAAGGAAAGAGCTGATTAACAAAACTATAACTGTTTTTGAAAGAAATAAATAGACAAACTTTTAACAAGATGAATTTTAAAAAAGAGCAAGGGAGAAAAGATTATTATAAATATCCACAAAGGAAAGGCGAGGCATAACTGCACATAAGATATATAATAAGAAAAATGCAAACAGCATCAAAAAACATGAGATAATACTATAATTTAATTTATACCAATAAGCTATGTACACACCTACACACTAAAACAGATAAATGTTAAAATGCTGTAAGAACATAAATATGACCAAAAAAGGTCTTAAGAAAAAAAAATAGAAATCAGAATATATCAGTAACTTCTGCAGAAATATCATAAAATTTTCATACCTCCCCAGGTCCCTGCAAAAAAAACAAAGGAGGAGGCACACATAAGTCTAAAGTACAAATGGCTTAATTGGTCGCCCTTCTTATCATAAATTTAAAGACAAAAAAACTCTATTTAATTTATTCTAGAGAATAGCAGGAAAGGGAAAATTGCCCAAATCCTTTTATAATGCTGAGTGAACCTTCATATCAAAACTGAATATGGCATGTTAAGACATTTGCCACTCTATTCCATTACAACACACTAAAAAAAAAAGGCGGGGGGTGCTGAGATGTCAGGAAGGAGGCAGGGCTAGTGAGCAGAAAGGAGGCAGGGCTAGTGAGCATCTCCCTCTTGGCTCGAGAGAACAGTGTGTGGCAATTCACACTGTGAACTTTTGTTCCAAGGACCACAACAGGAATGTACCAGGAGAACTGAAAAAAATCACAGATCCTTTGACAGAGGCAGCATGCCACTGCAAACTCTGTAAGACAGGCAAAAAACTGTGAGTTCCAAGTGTGTGACGACGGGAGAACCTTCCTTCAAACATGCATTTCTACTGGGAAATCTGAACATACAGATCACAGGAGAAGGCTTTCACGTTACCTAGAACTGGAACAGACTTTGGGAGCAGCGTGAAGTATAAAAGGAGAAGCAGAATCAGAAAGAGCCTTGTAGGCATTCCCAGTCTCCAGCTCAAGCCCACTGAAGCCATCCCTGACTATATCTCACAGGAGCCCATGAGGAATGCAGCTAGCAGATTTAGGGAAAGGTTGCAGGGTGAAAGAAGCTGCCAACTGAATTTTGTGACAATTTCAAGTGGGCATGAACTTCCTTGAACAGAATGTGGGGAACAAACGAGAACTGCAGCAGATATGAACACAGGGGCAGGGCACCAACATTGCTGGCAGACTGAGGTGGAGGATTCGGGGGGTCCAGGGGTAGGGGTGTGGCCTAAAAGCTGTGCTTGCTTTCTCAGTCAGGAAGCTTATTGGCCTAGGGCACATCTGAGTTCTGTGGGCACACTGCCTTGATCTAAACTTGGCACTGTTAGTGGGGCAATGCAGGAGCAAAACCAGCCTCACCAACCACCTGGGAGCTGGGTGAGGTCTTTCACTACCAGCTACCTCTTACTCCCCTAGCGAAGCCACTGCACAGCAGAGGCAGCCATACTCCCCTCTGGAACATAACCCCATTGAACTGAGAACCACCCCCACATTCCCTACAGCGATTGCAGCAAGCCCCACCCAGGGAGAGTCTGAGCTAAGATCCACCTAACGCTTTCCCCACCTGATGGTATTTCTCTACCTGCCCTTGTAGCATAAGACAAAACTTTGGGGAACTTTATGGCCCCACTCATTGACTGAGAAACCAGAATACTTCCCCTGACCATCTTAAGGCAAGCTTATATCCCACTACTACTACTTCAGCAAGTGCTCTTTTGCAAATGCCACCTTCTGGCTGACGGCCAACCAACCCAGGCCATTACAGCAACTCTGGGCAGAATAGCACTGTTCCCAGGAAGAAGAAAGCAACAGCTAACACCACTGCCTGCAGCACCCTAGCTAACAAGAGGCCCTGAGCCTGTCCACGTGACAACTTCACTGCTAACATAACCACCATTCAAGAAAGCCAGCACACCAAACCTATCTAAACAAGAAATCTCAGAGTCTACATCACTCCCCTGACACTTCCACCAAAGCAGGGCCTGGTATCCATGGCTGGGAGACCTGAAGACGGGTCACCCCCTTGCAGACATTCCCCAGCTCCAACCTAAGGTCTAGTAGCCCTGCTGGCTGGCTAGACCCAGAAGAGCAATAACAATCACTGCCGTCTGGCTCTTTTTAAGCCCCATTCCTAGGGTAAAGCAGGGGAGCACCTCATCAAGGGATAACACTGTGGGACAAAGGAATCTGAACAGTAGGCCTTGAGTTCCATCTCTTTCCACTGGTGGGAAGTTTCTCACAGCAGAGACACAATTGCAATATTGGGAGCGGTAGGGAAAGTCTGCACATCTACCCCCACAGGCAGGCAGCCTCTGTGATCATGAAGGGCCTTGGAGAAAGGGTCCCTGCACTCCACTGCAGACACAGTTAGGGCTTCCCCTGCAGGAACGCAGCAAGGAGACAACTATAGACAGCATTTCTGGAACAATCCAGGGTGAGCGCAGCACCACTGGAGGAGCACCTCCCAGATTCAGGCCTGCAGAGAGGCAGAGTCATAATTCTTCCCTAGTTGGAACATCAACATTCCTATAGATGAAAGAGGTGCTTGTCTGATCTGAATAGCTGAAACGCTATGACAAGAGTGAGTCTGTGAGGTGAACAACTTTCCTGTTGGCTTGTCAGGGGAGCTGAGGTAGCTCCCACTATTCACCATGATAAAACCTCAGCATGTCTAATTGAGAGCTTCCCCAGTCACCCTCATCAAGGCTGGGACCTTGGTCCACCATTTGATATTACATCTACCCAACTGCTTTAGCCACAACTGGTGCCTACCCAGGGATACCTCCCCTATTGGCCTAAAGCCTGAATCACCAACTCAGTTAATACAATACTAGGAATAAATAAATAAATAAATAAAATATACACCACAACAGAATGAAATAAGCTGCAAGAGAGCTCTGCCATTCCAACTCCATAGGAGACAGTGAACTTGCCCACACACAAAGAACACAACTGCTACAACCAGCATCAGGAAAAGCCAGTACACAAAGACTCTCTGTGACTAAGGAACTCATACAGAGTTGTCACCCCTACAAGCACCAAGTATCAAATTAGGCTAAAATAGACATTAAAATTGAATCCTTAAGAGAAAAAAAGAGAACTTTAAATATAAAAAAAAAAAACAGTCCAATCATAAATAAATTCAGGAAAAATTTGAAGAAATAGTTTATTCAAATGAGAAAGAACCAGAAAAGTAATTATGGTAATATGACATAACAGGGCTCTATAACACCCCGAAAAGATCACACTAGCTCCCTAGCAATGGATCCAAACCAAGAAGAAATCTCTGAGTTGCCAGACAAAAAAATTCAGAAGCTTGATTATTAAGCTACTCAAGGAGATACCAGAGAAAGGCGAAAACCACCTCAAATAAATCGAAAAAAAAATACTTGATATGGATGAAAATTTTCCAGAGTAATACATATCATAATGAAAAAACAATTGTAACTTGTGGAAATGAAAGACATCCTTAAGGAAATACAAAATGCCGTGGAAAGTTTCAACAATAGACTAGAACAAGTATAAGAAAGAACTTCAGAGCTTGAAGGCAAGGCTTTCAAATTAACCCAATCAGATACAGACAAAAAAAGAACTAAAAATAAAATGAACAAAGTCTCCATAAATTTAGGATTACGTTAAGCAGCCAAATCTAACAATAATACGTGGCATTCATGAAGAAGAGAAATCGCAAAGCTTGAAAAAACTTATTTGAGGGAAATGGTGAGGAAAACTTTCCCAGCTTTGCTAGAGATGTAGACATCAAAATATAAGAAGCTCAAAGAACTCCTGGAAAATTTTTCATAAAAAAATCATCACCTAGGCACATAGTCATTTGGTTATCTAAAGTCAAGACAAAGGAAAGTATCTTAGAGCTGTGAGAAAAAAGCATCAGGTAAACTATAAAGAAAAGCCTATCAGTTTAACAGCTGATTTCTCAGCAGAAACCTTACACGTCAGAAGAGATTGGGGTTCTATCTGTAGCCTCCTTAAACAAAATAATTCTCAGTCAAGAATTTTGTATCCAGCAAAAGTAAGCTTCATAAGTGAAGGAGAGAGAAAGTATTTTTCGGGCAAACAAATGCTGAGAGAATTTGCCACTACCAAACCAGCACTACAAAAAATGCTAAAAGGACTTCTAAATCTTGAAACAAAGCCTCAAAATACACCGACTTAGAACCTCCTTAAAGCATAAATCTCACAGGGTCTATTTAAAAACACACACACACACACACAATTATAAAAAATATATTTAGGCAACAACTAACATGATGAATGTAACAGCACCTCACATCTCAATGCTAACAATGAATGTAAATGGCGTAAGTGCTCCACTTAAAAGATAGAGTGTCAGAAGAACCCGCAAACGAAATATTTGTGGATAAAAACCCACAAACCAAGTATGTGCCATCTTCAAAAGACTCACCTAACACATAAGGACTCATATAAGCTTAAAGTAAAGGAGAGGAAAAGGATATTCCATGCAAATAGAAACCAAATGCAAGCAGAATTAACTATTCTTATATCAAACAAAACAGACTTTAAAGCAACAACAGTTAAAAAAAGACAAAAAAGGGACATTATATAATGATAAAAGTGTTAGTCCAACAGGGAGATATCACAATCCTAAATATATATGCACTTAACACTGGAGTTTCCAAGTTTATAAAACAATTACTACTAGACCTAAGAAATGTGATAAGACAGGTACACAATAATAGTGGAGGACTTCAGTATTCTGCTGACAGCACTAGACAGGTCATCAAGACAGAAAGTCAACAAAGAAGCAATGGACTTAAACTATACCCTAGAACAAATGGACTTAACAGGTATTTACAGAACATTCTACCCAACAACTGGAGAATACACATTCTTCTCAATAGCACATGAAAGATTCTCCAAGATAGACCATATGATAGGCCACAAAACAAGACTCAACAAATTTAAGAAAATCAAAATCAGATCAGGTATCATCTCAGACCACAGTGGAATACAACTGGAAATTAACTCTAAAAGGAACACTCAAAACTATACAAATACACAAAAAGTACATAACCTGTTCTTGAATGATCTTTGACAAAAGAGAGTTCTATAACAATGAAATCAAGATGAAAATTAATTTTTTTGAAATGAACAATAATAATGACACAACTTATCAAAACCTCGGGAATACAGCAAAATTGGTGCTAAGAGGGAAGTCCATAGCATTAAATGCCTACATCAAAAAGTCTGAAAGAGCACAAATGGAAAACCTGATGTCACACCTCTAGGAACTAGAGAAACAAGAACAAACCAAAAGATAATCATGATTAAGTGAGTTTTATATCAGACATGAATTAACATATACAAGTCAATAAATGTGATACAACAGAAAAAATTTAAAACAAAAATCATATGATCATCTCAGTAGATGCAGGAAAAGGATTTGACAAAGTACAGCATCACTTTAAGATAAAAACCCTCAATAAAACTGGCATACCTCGAAGTAATAAAAGCCATCTGTGACCACCCCACAGTCAATATCAAACTGAATGGCAAAAAGTTGAAAGCATTCCCCCTAAGAACTAGAACAAGAAAAGGATGCTCACTTTCACCACTTCTATTCAACTCAGTACTTCAAGTCCTAACCAGAGCAACCAGAAAAGAGAAAGGATAAAAAGGGCATCCACATTGGAAAACAAGAAGTCAAACTGTCACTGTTCATGACAATAGGATCATATACATAGAAAACCTTAAAGATTCATCCAAAAGGCTCCTAGATCTAATAAGTGAATTCAGTAAAGTTAGGATACAAAATCAATGTACACAAATCGGTAGTACTGCTATACACCAACAATACACCAAGCTGAGAATCAAATGAAGAACTCACTCCCTTTTACAACATCTGCGAAAGAAGTAAAATACTTAGGAATATATATAACCAAGGAGGTGAAAGATCTCTACAAGAAAAGCTATAGAGTATTATTGAAAGAAATAATAGATGACACAAATAAACAGAAACACATCCCATGCTCATGGATGAGTAAAATTAATATTGTGAAAATGACCATACTGCCCAAAGCAATCTACAGAGTCAATGAAATTTCCATCAAAATACCATCATCATTCTTCACAGAACTAGAAAATACTATTTTAAAATTCATATGGAACCAAAAAAGAGCCTGCATAGACAAACCAATACTAAGCAAAAAGAACAAATCTGGAGGCATCACATTACCTGACTTCAAACTATACTACAAGAACGTAGTTACCAAAACTGTATGTAGACCAATGGACAAGAATAGAGAATCCAGGAAAAAAGCCAAATACTTAGTACCAACTCATCTTCAACAAAAGCATAGAACACATAAAGTGGGGGAATGACACTCTATTCAACAAATCGTGCTAGGATACTTGGCAAGCCACATGTAGAAGAATGAAACTGGATTCTCATTTCTTACCTTATACAAAAATCAACTCAAGATGAATTAAATACTTAAATCTAAGGCCTGAAACCATAAAAATTCTAAAAAATAACATCAGAAAAAATCTTCTAGACATTGGCTTAGGCAAAGACTTCATAAGCAAGAACCCAAAAGCATATTCAAAAAAAACAAAAATAAATAAATAAATAGGACCTTATTAAACTAAAAAGCTTCTGCACAGCAAAAGAAATAATTAGCAGAGTAAACAGACAACCCACAGAGTAGGAGAAAATATTCACAAACTATGTATCCAACAAAGAACTAATATCCAGAATCTACAAGGAACTCGAACAAATGAGCAAGAAATAAACAAATAATCCCATCAAAATGTGGTCAAGGGATATGAATAAGCCATTCTCAAAAGAAGATATATGGACAGCCAACAAACATGAAAAAATGCTCAACATTACTAAGTATTAATATCAGGAAAATAAAAATTAAAACCACAATGGCATACCTCCCTACTCCTGCAAGAATGGTCATAATTAAAAAATAAAAAATTAATAAATGTTGACACAGATGTGGTAAAAATAGTACACTGTTACATCCCTGGTGGGAATGTAAACTACTGCAATCACTATGAAAAACAGTATGGAGATTTCTTAAAGAACTAAAAGTAGAACTACCATTTGACCCAGCAATCTCATTACTGGGTGTCTATGCAAAGAGCAAGAAATCATTATATGAAAAATACACATGTATACACATGTTTATTGTAGCACAGTTTGCAATCACAAAAATATGAAACCAACCTAAATGCCCATCAACCAACAAGTGCATGAAGAAAATGTGGTATCATGGAATACTGCTCAGCCATAAAACGTAATGAAAGAATGGCATTTGCAGCAACTTGGATGGAATTGGGAACCGTTATTCTAAGTGAATGGAAAACCAAATATTGTATGATCTCACTTGTAAGTGGAAGCTAAGTTGTGAGGATGCAAAAGTATAAGAACAATATAATGGAATTTGAGGACTCTGGGGAACGTATAGGAGTGGGGTGGAGAATAAAAAACTACATATTGGATACAGTGTACACTGCTCAGTTAACAGGTACACTAAAATTTCAAAAATCACCACTGAAGAACTCGTCCATGTAACAAAAAACCACCTGTTCCTCCAAATAGCTGTTGAAATGATAATAATAGTAAAAACTGCTTTCAGCAATTCTCCACTACTTAATTCCTTTACTTTAAATGATTTTAGAGGATTTATGTGTGTTTTCACCTCATTTTTTTCAATATGTTTGTATTCGGCTCACCTAGAAAGTTAAATTTGTTTTGGAAGAGAATATGAAGCATAGGTTTATTTTCAAAATTACATTTTCATCAAATTGGTGGGTAATTGTATGAACACTTTCCATGTGCAAGACGTGATAGACTTCATGATCACAAAATCATCATCATCCCACAGCATTAATTCAATGTAGGCATGCATCTGGCATATTAGACTTGATTTTAAACCTGAATGAGAGAGGAATGTGGAAACCATATAGCATGATGAAGGACAGAGAAAAATAGTCCTCAGGTTCAGCTTTGAGATAACTAACAAGAGATAGGACAGCTTTAATGCAGTAGTCATCAAGAATTCTCATGCTGAAGAATAAAATGAGCTGGGGCACCTCACAAAGGGATGGGTAACTCCAACTCTAGGCTATACATCTAAAATCCTAATTGCTCACTGCCAATTAGAACTTTATTATCAGGGAAATACAAATTAAAACCACAATGAGATATTACCTTACTCTTGTGAGAATGGCCGTAATTGAAAACAAAAATAAAATAAATGTTGACATGGATGTGGTGGAAAGGGAACACTTTCACACTACTGGTGGTGTCCTGCCATGGGAGTCTTGGAGTTAGGTCATGTAATCCCTAATGTCTCTTATCGATTGTACTATTCTTTGATTCCCTATGAGAAAATGCTTTCCTGACAATATAAGAATTTGGGTCAATAAAAATCATCAGTAAACTAATTTTGTTAAATATCTACATAGAACAAATCATTGCTTTTCAGCAAAGATTTCTAATATATTTCATAATGTATAAAACAAGCTCTAAAAATTATAATGCATTGGTATCTTAATACATATGCTTTAAGATTATTTTAAAACACATAAAAGTAAACTGTCACATACAATGGTACTGATTCTAGTAACAAAATAACTGTTGGAGTCAAATAACCACTTAACCAATGTGTCACAGTTTTTGACATCTAGAACTAGATAATCAAGTGTTAAAAATAACAACACAACGTCTATATCTAGTCAAAGAGATTCAAGCTATAAACTAGACAGTGGAATGAAATAATGCAGTAGCTGTTTAAATTAATTTCAAGCATATGTCTGCCCTTGTTCCTTCCTTAGAATAACCCCAAAGCTGTTAGCTATCCGCAGTCAAGACACAGAAGGAGGGGTCCTTACAATAATATGCAGATGCCATGTACTCTACCAATTCTGCTGTCAATCTGGCATGTCAGAGGAAGTGAATTTGTTCCTCTGGCCTCCATACTCTGTCTACATCTTGATCTAGCTTTTTCTTATCGTTAAACAGTGTCTATTTTTCAGTCTTCATGCAAAAGCTAAGGATGTGGATTAAGCATCAGTAGAATTCAGCAAGGTTTTAGTTTTCATTTTTCTAAAGTTTGAAAATATAAAAAAACTTTCTAGTTTCATATTTAAGAAATAAATGTTCATGTAATTGTAGTTATAATACTTAATTGCACTGTTCTGGAATTGTTTAACATAGAACCCTCAAGAGTTGTGACAGGTCTTTACTGTCTACAATATCTGTAATAATTTTAGCAGCTAAAATTAGAAAAGAAAAATGGGTAATAAAAACAATGATGTACATCTTAAAGAATAACTTTATTCACTATTTTAATTTTAACTACAGGTAACATGAATTATTGAATATATATACCACGCTTGGTTTTGAGTTACATACTTCCTCATAGAGACGTAGCTGGTAATGGAAAAATAAAATCAGGTGAATAAAAGAAAACAAGAATTCTCAGAATGATTTTATTCAAGCACATATAAATGCAAACAATCAGTACTTTTTAAAAGAAAATTACGGTCTTTTCCTCTTGGAAGTCCCCTCTGTCTCACTAGAGAGAGAACTGTTTTCCTTTCTCTTTTTTTCCTCTTTCTCTTGCCTATTAAATCTTTGCTCCTAAACTCCTCGTATGTGTCCATGTCCTAAATTTTCTTGATGTGAGATGATGAACCCCAAGTATTTACCACAGACAACATCACCACTTCACTGACACATCAGCAAAAGGGACACAATTGAAGATACTGGTTATTTTACCAAGGTTTTGACTGGAATGGTGTACTTTCCTTTAAGGAATTAAACTTGACTTATAAAGTCAGTAAAAGCCCCTTGGGAAAACTGGCCTCATACCTTGTCTACACAGTCCCTGTACAGTGTCCTTGACCTGTGGCTGACACAGCAAGAAAGCCCTCAGCAGATGCTGATCCCTCAGTCTTGGACTTGTCAGCCTCCAGAACCATGAGTCAATAAATTTCTGTTGATTATTAAAAAATAAAATAAAATCTGGATTTCAAAAATTAAAATCTGAACATCATATTTATAATTAGATTAAAAGTTTCAGTAGTTTTCAATATATTAATCAGATCAATCCATATAACACCAAAGTTTACAGGCTTACTTTGGAGTATATAAGCATAAGTAGGTACATGTATATTAAGCAGCCAAAGATGAAATGTCATCAGAGCACAAAGCGCTGGCTCTCAATCCCTTTGTCTAGCCACAATCATTGAAGTCATTTACTGTTACACAACACATAAACATTATAGAAGCAATGGGTATGATGTGATTGGAATCATTCACTTGAAAATATTGTTTTAGTATTTCCTTTGAAGATGTTTTTGTTAATCATGGAATATTTTGTGAGTATTTAATGTACCCAAGTATTAGCATAACAACTGTAGTTGTGGCATAGTATTGATCACAAACCAAGTAATTCCACTTTTTCTTCCTCTTAAAATCATGTCTCTTTAACTCATTCAGTAAGTATACATGTTCTAGGAATTGTGATGGCCTGTTGTCTAATGATAATCTCATCAGATAAAGATAAATTAATATATTTGTTTAAAGGTACTTATCATTACAATGATGAAAAATACCAAATACATAAATCACTAAAATATGTATACATAAATACATATATCATTTTATATACAAATACAAATATATAAATCATTGGAATGTATAATTTTGTATCTTTTTATAACTGGAGGCATTCATTTCATGGATATATAATAGTAGTTTAAAGTATATCTGTCTGTATAAATTATACTCCTGGAGAGCCATTACTGATTATCTGAGCCATTACTGATTATCTTTCTCTAACAATAAATTTCAAAAACTATCATTTCTAATTCTATTGCAAAATTACAAAAGTGCATGTACACTTTAAAAAGCAGTAAACAGCAGTGTAAGCAAATCTATGGAAAAGCAATTTGATCAGAACATTTCTAAGACCTTTCTTTCAATAAAGAAAATATCTAAAACTTTTAGATGTAGCTCCAAATATTTCACTTAAATAAAAATATACCAGCAAACACTGCTGTTCCTTCTTGGTATTTTAATTTTTTGAAACAATACATTTGATGTCTTGAATTAATACAATTTCTACTTTCAATTAACTATTTCCTATTGTAAAAGTCAATTTTCCAAAATTTAAGATGGTTATAGGAAGAACAATAGTTGCTGATACACTTTTTTGAGGACAAACGGATTGTACATATGAATTAATTCAAGACATTAATAAAAGTCACACAATGATGAAAAAGTTGTCCACATTTTTATTTTGAATAAAGCACATTGTGTTTTGAGTTTTTTTCTAGGTGGGTATTTGATTTCATGTGCATTCACATTCATTACTCAACTCATGCATTTATACATCTATCTTTCCTTCCATTCTTTCACATATTCATTAACTAAACAACTGTTTAGTGAGTGACTATAATACAGAAGGCGCTATGCTATACAGGTGTGAGTACAGAATAAAATCTGCAAACAGATTTTTGCCCTTAGAGAGTTTCCTATCTATAGCTGGAAAGATCAGTACAAAATAAATCAAGAAATAAATGTAATTGTAAACTGGGACAAGTATTAAGATAAAAATATAGATGCACTGGATTATGGTTTCTTATTAAAGAAAATAATATGTACATTATCACATCTTCTGCTGACACGAGAAAAAAAAATGGGGCAGATATTGTATTAAGAACTTGCCTATGGGAAGAGGAGAATGTCTAACCTGATAATTTCTACTTTTTCAAAACAGTGTGAAGAAATATTATCAAATGAAGATGTGGCTTTTAGGGAAATGGAAGAGTACGATAAAAGGATGAGAAGTAGATATTATAGGTTATGGAAAATATGTTTACTAGAGAAACATACTAACACTACTGAATGTTAGTAGAATCTTCATTTGGTAGTCATAATCGGGAATATGAAATAACCCCACTGTATAATTTTCTCCAGCAGTGTTCGACCACATGGTTACAGAAAGCTTGAAGGAAGATTGCTGGAATTGCTAAGTAATGCAACAAAAAGGAGAGGTACAAAATAGATCCCAGGAGTTACAAGTCAGTGACTGTAAATATAAAGTATAAAATTAAATTGTGAAGAAGTAAAAAGATACAGCTGGTTGCATACATAAACCATAAGAAATTGTTCAACAAGAAATGGTGAATTTGTTGAAAACTATCTACAGAAATTGAGATAGATAGGATATCTGTGAACTGGATGTTAGAGTCTTTTGTGAGAAAGGAAGAGTGGCTAGGAGGTTGGAACAGGGAGTCATAATTGAATAGGAGGTTGTTAAACCCTGAGAGCAAAGTCTCATTTATAATTATTTTTCCAAGATGAAGGGGGAGTAATAGTTTAGGATCAGCCCTACAGAATGAAGAGGAAACTGACTATGGAGAAACAGCTTTCAAATAATCTCTAAGAGAAGTGATATCCCCAGGGAGCACCAGTTTTCAGGAACTTGTAGAATATGTTCTAAGAAGAGGTTGAGGATGCTAAGAATTTTGCTGACGCACAGTGATATGAGAAGGACAGATGGTAAGATACTGCTTTCGTGCCACTACAAATGCTCCTAGATTCTCCTATTGCTCCTGAGACATAAATTGAATTTCCATGCAGACTTTGACTAACTTCACCAGGTGCAACCTGAGAGTGCCTAATTTTTGGCCCGTAAAACATATCTTTCTTCCTGAACAATAGTTTCTCTGACTCCTTGACATAGAAAATTCCCATGAAAACCCATTTGTCATTCATGCATACACAACATTAAGTGCTGTGGAGTTAATACCCATGAGGCCATCTTTGATCAGTGGGCAGAGAGAGCCAGTGGATGGATAACTGTGAAACACATTTCATAGCACCCTTTAGAAAATCCTGTGGGATCAACACAAGTTGCCCCTAGTGGTGCCCAATTTGCTAATTGTGATAGACTGAATATTTGTTCCCCTCCAAAACTCTTACGTTGAGACCTAATCCCAATGTGAAGGTATTTGGAAGTAGGACCTCTGGACGGTGAGTAGGTTATGAGCATAGAGCCCTCTTCAATGGGATTAGTGCGTCCATAAAAGAGGCCCCAGAGAACTCTCTTACCATCTTTCTCCGTGTGAAGACACAACAAGAAGAGTAGTAGCTAGGCCTTGCTAGACACTGAATCTGCCAGTGTCTTGATTTTGGACTTCCCACTCTCCAGAACTATAAGAAATAAATGCTTGTTGCTTAAACCACCCAGTCTATGGTGGGTTTTTCTCGTAGCAGTCTGAATACCTACTACACTTACCGCTTAGTCGCTTTCCCTTATTCTTTCAGGCTAATGTTCTTCATTCTTTTACATTTTGATCACTTTTCTATTGAACTATCTGTACACATGCTTTTATTGTAAGACTGCATTGGGAGAAACCCAGAATAAGACAGAGTTTGGGAGATAACAGAGAACTTCTTTGGCTTACACAGTGGTGGGGACACAGATTTATTATTTATAGCAATAAAGTGAGATAACAAGCTATCCCTGGGTTCTAGAAGTTTCAGAGAGATGCTTATTATTGGAGAAGTTTAGGCAGTCAGATACAATTGCCATCGAGGGCTTAAGGAATTATTGTCTGGGGTGATTCCTTAGTTGACATTTCCCAATTCTCTCTACTACATTGACTACAAATAAGCTTTTTGATTCATAGTCTCCCTCTTATAGGAGAGAGATAAATTTAAGGCAATTAATCTTTTGTAAGAGTTACTATAGCACTGAAAATAAAATGTATAGGAGATTTTTCTAAGATGACATTGTCATGGGTTGAACTGTGTCCTCCCAAAACGTATGCATTAAAGTCTTAACTCTTATTACCTCAGAATGTGACCTCATTTGAAGACAAGGTCTTTACAGAGGTAATCAAGTTAAAATTAAATTAGGGTGAGCCCTAGTCAAATATGATTGCAGTCTCTATCAGAAAGGGGAATTTGCAGACAAACATGCAGGGGGAACATTATGTGAAGATGAAGATGAAGAAGATATTGGGCAATGCTTCTACATGCCAAGAAATGACAAAGATTTCCAGCAAACTACTAGAAGTTAGGAAAGAGGGATGGAACAAATTTTTCCTCAGAGACCTCAGAAAACACGAACCCTATCAAGAGGTTAATGTTGAGTTTTCAGACTCCAGAACTACGATGCAATAAATTTTTGTTACTTAAGACACTCAGCTTACAGTACTTTGTTATGGCAACCCTAGCAGACTAATAAGACATAGACAAAATTCTGATAAATCAAATCAAGAAAAATAAAAAGTAATGCAATCAGAAATTAGTGAAGTTAAACAAATCAGTTCTAGAAACAAATAAAATAGGAACAAATATAAACAGAGAGAAGTATTAGCAATAAATTGTGGAATCACAATAAAATAGATTGAAAAATAAATTAGAGGATTTTACTAAAGATCTGAAAAATCCATATTGGTCAAATACCATGAAAGTAATTGAAAAATTACAGTAGATGGTTTTAATCTTAAAAACTTAAGTTTATTAGATACAGCCAATAACAACATCTCTTTGTCTCTTGTTAAGTGAATATTTATTCCAAAAATAATACTCCCAGGTTTCTTTCCTGTTGGGATGACTGTGCAACCTAGTTCTGCTAAAGGGTACTATACTGGGCAGGTTTCTGGGAGGACTCAGATCTTAGCTCTTGGCTGAACATCCTTCATTTCCTCATCCCATTCTTGCTGGATAAACAAAAGTAAGAGTTTATGATGTGGCTACCATATTGTAAACATGGGTGAACAATTTTGGGAATTAACTAGAGCATGCTAAGAATGGTGCAACTGAAAAATACAAAGAGCCTAGGTCCCTGGCATTACTTTTGAACACCCAAATCAAAACCAGCAATAAATTATGTAAGACTTATCAACTGAAAAACATAAACCATTTGTGTAACCATTGCTTGTTGCAGTTTCTGGGTATCTTTTCCCTTTAATTTTGGGCACCAGCTATAATTCCTAACACAGTAAGAATAGTTAACATGTAAGGTGATATTGATTTCCTCAGTAAAACAAGAAGTTAAAAAATGAGGATTTCAGTAGATGCCTAAAGATTATAAAATCCAACATTCATTCATGACTTTAAAATAAAGTTCTAGGTAACAGAAACACAACATAATAAAAAACATTTTACTTGACTCTTAAAGAAAAACATACTTAAGTATTCACTGACTGGCCCCACCATCCCTCTTGTTATGAAGTCCTGACACCAAGAAGTGATCCTCTCTTCATCCTCCCTTTCTCTTGTCCTGTCAATTTTTATTTTTTTTTATTTTTATGCATACATAATACTTGTACACATTTATAGGGTACATGTAATATTTTGATACAAGTATATAGTGTGTAATGATCAAATCTGGGTAATGGATATGTCACATCTAACATCTATTATTTCTTTGATTGAGAAGATTTCAAATCTACTTTTCTAGTTACTTTGAATTATACAATAAATCATTTTTAACCACAGTTGCTCTATTGTGCTACTGAATACTAGATCTTAGTCCTTCTATCTAACGGATTTTTGCTCCGGGTACCCAATCTTTCTTTATCCCTCCTCCTGCTACCCTTCCCAGCTTCTGATAACGACCACTCTATTTACTACCTCCATAAGATCAGTATTTTTAGTTCCCACATATGACTGAGAATTTGACTTCTTTTTTTCTGTGCCTGGCTTACTTTACTTAACATAATGTCTTCCAGTTCCATCTATGTTGCTGCAAGTGACAGGATTTCATTCTTTTTATAGCTGAATACTATTCCAATGTGTATACAAACCACATTTTCTTTATCCATTCATCACTGATGGACACATCCTTGATTCCATACCTTGGCTATTGTGAATAGTGCTGCAATAAAAATGAGAGTGCAGATATCTCTTCAGTATGTTGATTTCCTTTTACTGAATAAACAGCCAGTGGTAAGACTGCTACATCATATGGTAGTTCTATTTTTAGTCTTTTGAGTCAATGTTATCTTTAATGTTTCTTGAACTCATTTAGTACTTTCCAGGTTCACCATAACAATCTTTGTTCAAGCAACTCCCTCCTCTGGATGGGGCAAATGCAGCGGTCTTCTAACTGCTCTCCCAATTTGTAGTTGCCTCCCTCCTTCTCCATTCATTAGAGAGTTATTTTCACCCTGTAATTCTGTTCACTTCACATGACACATCACCCTGTATTGTGCCATGCTCTCTCCCCAAACTCATCCTTCCACATCATCTTCCCTCAGCCTAAAACATTCCCCCATTCACTCCACTTACCTTCTAATCCCACCTTCGTCTAATTAACTGCAGTCAAAAGTCATTTAATGATGGGGATACACTCTTAGAAACATGTTGTTAGGCAATTTCATTGATGCGTGAACATCATAGAATGTGCTTACGCAAACCTAGATAAAGAATGTTTAAATCTTATAAAACAAGAAAACATCCACATTTTCTGGAATCTAGGTGAATTGCACTTATTATGTTACCATCATGCTTATTTTTTGTGGTGACTAGTGAAGTTATTTCTGTCCTCTGTTGCTATAGAGGGTGTATATAATATGCCTATGGTCACACCATTAGTAAGTGGTCAGTTTTAATCACGATTTTATCTAACTGTAAAGCGTGTGCTTGTTAATTCAAGCTTAGACTTATATAAATTATATATTTTCTTTAACACTTACTATATTGACACACACAAAACTAATTGAATGAGTGATTAAAATATGTAAATTCATGAAAACATTTTAAAAATGTATGTATGACTACTGAATTAAGCATTTCATTATTCATGAAGATGTCACACACACTCACAACTAAAACATAACCTTTAGTCAAATATTTCTCATAGAGATAGGAGTCAAAATATTGTACAATAATATAACTTCTTCTTGGTAAGTAGATGTCTAAAATATTAAAAGTGTAAGTCTTAAGTATAAGAAATATTATTCTTACTTAAAATGACTATATCATTTAAATGACATGTCTATAACTGTTCATTTTAGCAACTGTACTGGGGCTCAAATTAGAATCAATTTCAAAGCTGTTTGTAATTATACTCCTCATAATCCTAAAGATTCCTGGACAATGTCCTATATGTTAAAATACCCTTTTAATCTATATATTACCTAGCAAAGAATTTTGAGGAAGGGGCGAAAACAGAGCAAATATGTACAAACCTGTCTTTACAGACTTTACAATCTGGTGAAATGGTGATTAATCAAATGAATATTGAATTATAAAATGACAAATTCATGAAAACCAGGCAAAGTGCCTCGAAAACATATGACAGGAGGGTGTGATATTGATTTGAGGATCAGGGCAGATTTTTCTGAAGGAAGTGACATTTGGTGAAAGAGCCAAAGTATTGGAAGTACAGTCATGTGTATGTATGATGTTTTGGTCAATGGCAGACTAAACATATGAGAATGATCCCATAGATTATAAAACCATTTTTTACTGTACCTTCTCTATGTTTAAATATTTTTAGATACACAATTACTTATTGTGTCACAATTGCCTACAGCACTCAGTACAGTAAAATGCCTATAACATGTTTGTAGCCTAAGAAAAATAGCTATAACTTATGGGCTAAGTGTATAGTAGGCTATCGATGTCAAGACATAACATATTGACACTCAGATAGATAGAGGGCAGCACCCTGTTATTTAAAGCTTCAAAAGAGAGGCTGCCAGACAGGGTCACACAGGGGGTCGCACCTGGGGACAGGGTAACAGCAAGCCAGAGATATAGGGAGCAGTAAAGGTGTGGCAAGTTGGTAGGTTTAGGTTTTGCTAACTCTTACAGAATTGGCTAATTTAAATGGTTTATGTGGCTTCACGACATAGGGGCTTTCTCTTGCTGTCTGGTACCTGGCCCTGGAGGAATTAGGGCTGGTGCATGGTGATTCCTGAGGGTGAGAGCCTTATAAGGGAAAGAGTTGGTCTATGGACTTAATCAGCCACTCAAGAAAGGGAACTGCCTCAATTTCAGAACTTGTTATTGGTCTATTCAGGGATTTGACTTCTTCCTGGTTTAGTCTTGGGAGGGTGTATGTGTCCAGGAATGTATCCATTTCTTCTAGATTTTCTAGTTTGTTTGCAGAGAGGTGTTTGTAGTATTCTCTGATGGTAGTTTGTATTTCTGTGGGATCATTGGTGATATCCCCTTTATCATTTTTTATTGTGTCTATTCGATTATTCTCTTTTCTTCTTTACTAGTCTGGCTAGTGGTCTATCTATTTTGTTAATCTTTTCAAAAAAAAAAAAAAAACACCAGTTCCTGGAGAAATAGGAACGCTTTTACACTGTTGGTGGGAGTGTAAGTTAGTTTGACCACTGTGAAATACAGTGTGGCGATTCCTCAAGGATCTAGAACCAGAAATGCCATTTGACCCAGCAATCCCATTACTGGGTATAAACCCAAAGGATTATAAATCATTCTACCATAAAGACTCATGCACGTGTAGGTTTATTGCAGCACTGTTCACAATAGCAAACACTTGGAACCAACCTAAATGCCCATCAGTGATAGACTGGATAAAGAAAACGTGGCACATACATGCCATGGAATACTATGCAGCCATAAAACAATGAGTTCATGTCCTTTGCAGGGACATGGATGAAACTGGCAACCATCATTCTCAGCGAACTAACAGAGGAACAGAAAACCAAACACCACATGCTCTTGCTCATAAGTGAGAGTTGAAAAATGAGAACACAAGGACACAGGGAGGGGAATATCACATATTGGTGCCTGTCTGGGGATGGGGGGCTAGGGAGGGAGAGCATTAGGAGAAATACCTAATGTAGGTGACGGGTTGATGGGTGCAGCAAACCACCATGGCATGTGTATACCTATGTAACAAACCTGCACATTCTGCACATGTATACCAGATCTTAAAGTATAATAAGAAAAAAGGCGGGGGGAACTGACCAGCCTCTAGCCAGGGTCTCAAAACTGAATAAAGACAGCATTTCAAAAAATAAACAAATTGACAAAAACAAACTATATAAACAAAAATATTATATTTCCCCTGCTCATCATCTGTAATTTAATACATTTTTTTATGGTTGGAAAAGTGCATGAATCTTATGTTAGAATTGAAAGTAAAGAAGCAAAACTATTTCTGTTTTCTAGAATATGATTAGGAATATAATAACTGGAAAACAAACAAAAAATTTATGGAAAACTGTTACAAACGAAATTAAAACAGCAGGTTATAAATCAACATACAAAAAAATTAGTGGCTTTTGTATACATAAAAACAAGAAAAAATGTAATGAAAGAATAGAAACAATTTATGATAGAAAATAAAATAACAAACATAACAATAAGAAGAATACCTAAGCATAAGCTTAACAAAAAATCCAAAACTTATAAGAGAAAAATTTACAAAGATTACTGAAAGACATCAAAGTATAACTAAACAAATGAAAATATATTTTTGGATAGGAGAACATCTTAAAATTTTCTTCCTAAAGTAATGTATAAATTTAATGCAAAGCAATAAAATTAAAATTAGATTTTATTCTGGATACAGAAAAATTGAATATGGAAAAAGTATGTTATAAAGATAGCATCTTAAGTCTAAGAAAACATGAACTTCTTAATAAACGATGTTGGAATAGTGAAATAATCATATGGCAAAGATAAAGTTGGTTGCTTATACTTAAATTACAAATAGGTAGGACACTGTAACATAGGCATAAGAAAAAATAATGCATGAATAAAAAATTAGTACATTTATTTCTTTAAATTTATTTTTATTTTTTTTTTGAGACAGAGTCTCACACTTTGTTGCCCAGGCTGGAGTGCAGTGGCTCAATCTCAGCTAATCAAACCTCTATAATCCAGACTTACCAACTCAGATGAAATAGAAGAAAATGTTAAATGATAGTAAATATTGAGTCAGCAAAATTCAGACTGAAAGTAAATCTGTAAGACAAATAAACCAGATTTTCTCAACAAACAAATTGTAAGGAAAAAAAAAAGAGAGAGAGAGAGAGAGAGATGGAAGGAGGGTACAGCTGTCAACTAACTACAATGTATAGATTCTAATTCAAGCAAACTGTAAGAAAACAAAAACTATGAAACAATTCCTGAAATGTGAAAAACAACTGGTTATTTAATATTAAGGAATTGTTACCCAGTATAATGCCCAGTGTAATGCCAACATGACATAGCTGAATTTCTACCCCACCCTTGCTTGTCTTTAAGAAACAGAATGCCTGCAATGAGCAGTTCTCCACCTAACCGGCTGAGACTGGCGATATCCAAGATGGCAGTTCACTTGACCTCTGAAGAACCTCTAACTTCATTATAATCTATTTCCATTCTAAATGACACTTCCAACAGCACCATGACAATTAACAATTACCATGACAACGACCAGAAGAAAGCATAAGAGGACAAAAAGGAGGGGGCTCTACAGATCTAAGTTCTCCACACATTCCCAGAGACGATATGAATGTTTCTCCCATTGTCTTTAATGCCCAACCCCTTCATTAGAGATGCCCTATATCTGTGACTTGCCAACTCTCTTGAAATGAGAAGTTGATTTGTGAGTCACGCTTCCACTTCTCAATTCCGTGGCCATTGAATAAAACTTGCATTGCTTGTGGCTCACATTTGGTTGAGTACTGACTTCAAGACACCAAACAGAGAAAGACCCCACCTTTTGGGGGACCAGCTTTGTCAGTAACAGAATCATTGTTTATTGAAGGGTGATAAAGGCAATAAAGTTTCCCAGCTGTAAGAGTCCTTACCATTTAAAAATACATACTAAAATAGTTACAGATGAAATGATGAAATATCTGATTTCTTTCAGAATAATCTGTAATGGGAGGGCAAAGAAAGTGAATGAAGATATAAATGAAACGGGATTAGCCACGTTGAAGCTGGTGATGAGTACATGGGCACTCATTACGTTATTTTCCCTACTTGTATACATAGATAATTTTTTTTCTTTTTTTCTTTTTTTCTTTTTTTTTTTTTTTGAGACGGAGTCTCGCTCTGTCGCCCAGGCTGGAGTGCAGTGGTGCAGTCTTGGCTCACTGCAAGCTCCGCCTCCCAGGTTCACACCATTCTCCTGCCTCAGCCTCCTGAGTAGCTGGGACTACAGGCACCTGCCACCACGCTCGGCTAATTTTTTGTATTTTTAGTAGAGATGGAGTTTCACCGTGTTAGCCAGGATGGTCTCGATCTCCTGACCTCGTGATCCGCCTGCCTCTGCCTCCCAAAGTGCTGGAATTACAGGCGTGAGCCACCGCGCCCGACTGATGACTTTTTTTTCAAAACAATGTTTAAAAAGAGAAGTATGCCCCTCAGTAAGATATTGCTTAAATTTTATCTCTCACTGCCTTACTAAAGAAAATCAAATTTCTAAGTTAACCCTAAAAACATCTTATGTGGACAGTATAGCCCTCCATGACAGTTTACCATTATCTTTTGTGATTTCCCCTCCAAGCACCATTACTTTATTCTGAAAGTACTATCTTCCAGCCATAAAGATATTCTTCTTTGTCACCCACTGTCTTTGCCTGTATTGTTCCATATACTTGGAAACTCTTTTGTATCCACTATGAAACTTCGTTTTTATGTAGTACGCTTCTGATTTTTTTTAATCCATTAATGGCTAGCTCAAAAAAAAAATTCTCTGCGAAATATTTTTCATTATCCCTCAGGAATCATTGAATAGTTTTCATGGCCCATAGACCTTAGTGAGTGTGACTAATATATTAAGAGTCTACCTAGTATTATTTGCATGTGTACATTATTTCACCTGCTACACTGTAAGTTTTTGAGATTAGGAGTTGTGTCTTTGTAATATTTAATCCATTATCAACGGTCTCTAGAAAGTAATAGATGCTCAATGAAAGTGAGTTAATTTTTTTCATTTTTTAATTATACTTTAAGTTTTAGGGTACATGTGCACAATGTACAGTTTTGTTACATAGGTATATATGTGCCATGTTGGTTTGCTGCACCCATCAACTCATCACTTACATTAGGTGTTTCTCCTAATGCTATCCCTCCCCCAGTCCCCCACCCCACAACAGGTCCTGGTGTATGATGTTCCACACCCTGTGTCCAAGTGTTCTCATTGTTCAATTCTCACCTATGAGTGAGAACATGCGGTGTTTGGTTTTCTGTTCTTGTGATAGTTTGCTGAGAATGATGGTTCCCAGCTGCATCATGTCCCTGCAAAGGACATGAATTCATCCTTTTTATGGCTGCATAGTATTCCATGGTGTATATGTGCCACATTTTCTTAATCCACTCTACCATTGGTGGACATTTGGATTGGTTCCAAGTTTTTGCTATTGTGAGTAGTGCCACAATAAACATACGTGTGCATGTGTATTTATAGTAGCATGATTTATAATCCTTTGGGTATATACCCAGTAATGGGATTGCTGCGTCAAATGGTATTTCTAGTTCTAGATCCTTGAGGTATCGCCACACTGTCTTCCACAACGGTTGAACTAGTTTACACTCCCACCAACAGTGTAAAAGCAAGTTACATTTTTAAAAAGTCACTCATTTAATCTTCTACCCTACTCACTGGCATATACAATGTACATTGCCAAAAATTATTACAATTTTAAATAGATGGTTTTCAAGAATATAATAATTTATATCTTGGATTTGTAATGATAGCATACATTACTATTTTTAACTTTCTTGTTTCCTTTATCTTGGGCTATTTTGAAGAAAATAACTGGAAGTATTAAATGAAAAACTAAAACAAAACAAGCATAACTACTACAAATTCACATATAGAGAAAATATGCTTAGAAAAGTCTACCCTTCATTTTAAAACAATAGTATTGTCACTAGAGAAACCTTTTTTCAGAGGATTTGTCAGTTCCATGCAATCTACAATCATTCCACTTTCATCAGCTCCTAGGAAGCCAATTGCTTCAGTAATAAACAAGAGGCTTTCTCTTGCAATCGATATCAATCTAATTCAAGTAGGACACTTATTTGTGAACATGCTCATTTGAAATGTCATTAGAGGACAAAATGAGCCTGTAGTAATGAATAATATTCTACTGTATTTAGAGTAACTTTAAAACTGCGGCCGGGCGCGGTGGCTCAAGCCTGTAATCCCAGCACTTTGGGAGGCCGAGACGGGCGAATCACGAGGTCAGGAGATCAAGACCATCCTGGCTAACACGGTGAAACCCCGTCTCTACTAAAAAATACAAAAAACTAGCCGGGCGAGGTGGCAGGCGCCTGTAGTCCCAGCTACTCGGGAGGCTGAGGCAGGAGAATGGCGTAAACTCGGGCGGCGGAGCTTGCAGTGAGCTGAGATCCGGCCACTGCACTCCAGAGACTCCGTCTCAAAAAAAAAAAAAAAAAAAAAAACTGCTGATATTTACATAGTAATGACAAAACTATAATAATCAAATACCAGTATTTCATATAGGAATCATGAGAAATCCCTGTCATTTTTACGACACAGGTTTGTTGATAAAATTATCTTAAATGGAGAAAAGTACAAAAGTTGAATCAGTAGATGGTTATTCCTGAAACTTTATATTATTTGGGGATTCAAAATATTAAATATAATATATAGTATATTTATATTATTAGTATATTAATATATTTAGACATGAGAGGAAGGTTATTTGATCAGTCCCTACCTTCAGGGATCAGGCAACTGAGGGAGAAATGAGTAATTAGGTTGCTGATATTGATGTTGAAGTTACAGAAAGAGCCCAGCCTGGTAGTGACAGAAGGGCAATCCTCACAGCTCCCCCGACTTCTAGAATGTTGCCCATTCCACTCCACCAAGTTGTCTGTTGTTTGATCTCAAAAAGAGTTGTAGTGATATTTTAACAGCACCAACTTTCATCAATATTGTTCATAACTTGAGAAAGGCATCCCTGGCATAACCACATTCCCAGATGATAAGGTAGAAAAGATAGCAAATACCTTGCTGTCTTTGCTATGGAAGTTAAGATTAAGAAATGCTGAGAAGGTATAAAAAATAGGTTAGATATAGTATAATTTCCCAGCGATAAATGGAGTCTTAAAAAATAAATAATATAGATTAAGAATTGCACATATGGAAAACCAGAGTTAAGTTCAAAAAGCCTGCAATGAAATGTGGCTATCAGAAGTACTAATGCCTAGTAGTCCATGGTGTATACATACCACATTTTCTTTATCCAGTCTGTAACTGATGAGCATTTAGGTTGATTCTATGTCTTTGCCATTATGGATACTGTGCAGCCATAAAAAGAGAATGAGATCATGTTCTTTACAAGGACATGGATGGAGCTAGAGGACATTACCCTAGCAATTTAATGCAGGAACAGAAAACCAAATACTGTATGTTCTACCATATGTTACACGTGGAAGCTAAATGATGAGAACACATGGAAACACGGATGGCAACAACGCACACTGAGGCCTATCAGCGGGTGGAGGGTGGGAGGAAGAAGAAGATCAGGAAAAATAACGAATGGGTACTAGGCTTAATACCTGGGTGATGAAATAATCCATACGACAAACCCCTGTGACACAAGTTACCTAGGCAACAAACCTACACATGTACCTTTGAACTTAAAAGTTAAAAAAAAGTTAACAGGGAAATAACTTGAAAAAAAAAGAAAAAAGAAATCCTATAGCCAATGCTTACTTTTTCTTTACCTACACAATTTCAATCGGGCAAAATTTCATTGGAAAAAAATACTGTAAAAAAGTACAAAAAAAGTGTTATCTATGGCAATAACTTGGCATACTAATTTTTTCATATGCATATAAAAACATTCATTTATTCCATAATATTATTTTTGACCAATATTTAATTAAAATAAAAGCATCTTTTAAAATGTCAAATGCTATGGAAGATTATGGAAGTTAAAGCCTACTGAGGGTTCATTGAAATGACAAGATCATTAATGACTTCAATGACATTAATTCAAATGAACCTGGAAGCTACAGTGATTTGAGGAATGATCAAATAATTTGCCATTATCTTGACAAAATCTAGACTTCATTTCTCTTATTTAATCAGTTTTAAACCATTTGTTTTATGTTTATTTTCTATTTCTGTGTAACAAATTATCACAAATGTTTAGCAGCTTATGACATTATCTCACAGCTTCTTGGGTTAGATGTCTGGGAGGTTTGAGCCAGGTTCTCTGCTACGGCTGTCACAAGGCTGAAAATGAAAGTATCTGCTGAGCTGGGCTCACACTGAAGGCCCTGGGGAAGAATATGCTTGTTTACTCACTCGGGTTGTTGTCAAACATAGTTCCATGCAGTTGCAGGGCTGAGATCCCATTTCCTTGCTAGCTGTTGGCTAGAGGTCATGCTCAGATCACAGAAGCCGCTCTCTAGTCCTTGCACAAAGGTCCTACATCTTCAAAGCTAGCAATATCACATTGACTCTTTAAACTTAAGCATATCCAGGGGTCATATATGAGAAAAGGGAAGTTTGGGGACAACATAATATAAAAAGGAATTGTTTTAAAACATGAATTCCGTTTAAAGAGAAAAAGAGAAGACTTTGGCCTTTATGTTCAATACTAAAATACTCTAGCAATTTTCATATGGAGAAATATTCAGACTTCCCTCTGTGGCTCCAGAGGAAACTACTAGGGCCTATCTAATAAAGATACGTTAAGTTAGATTTTGGCCTCATATAGGAAAGGATTTTCTTACCTCTAGAAGTCTCCACAATTGGCATGGACAGACGGTTTTATAAATCAATTTATCAGTAGTGTTTTTCAAGTAGAATTCAATGATATCAATAAAATATAATAAAGGGATCCATTCTTCAGAAATAGAGCTAAAGCAAATAACTTTCAGGTAATATCTCACTCGTTAATTCCAAAATGTGTTAAAATGTGTAAATTCTGTCATATGCCTTCCTAGGTAATAAAAACCACTATATATATATCTCAATAATACAAAATTAGTTTACTATACTTACATAAAAACATATTAAAGTTCATCAGAATGTAGCATATTCCTGTACTTGTGGACATAAGCTTAGGTCTATAGAATACGAAGGTTTCTCTCTTGTTCTAGAGCTGTGTTGTCCAATGGGGTGACAGTTTGGGCACTGTGCCTCACACCTGTAATCCCAGCTCTTTGGGAGGCCAAGGTGGGCAGATCACTTGAGGCCAGAAGTTCGAGAACAGTCTGGCCAACATAGAAACTCCATCTCTACTAAAAATATAAAAATTAGCCGGGCATGGTGGCACACGCCTGTAGTCCCAGCTACTTGGGAGACCGAGGCAGAAGAATTGCTTGAACCCAGGAGGCAGAGGTTGCGGTGAGCCAAGACTGCACCACTGCACTCCAACCTGGGTGACAGAGCAAGACTCTATCTCAAAAAAAAATAAAAAAAAGAAAAGAAAAGAGAAAGCCATTGAGTCATAGGTGATTCCATTGAATGCTGCTGTAGAGGAAGGAAAAAAAAAGAGTTCAACAAGGTTCAATAATGTAGCTCTTTTTACAGTAAAATTACTACCTTACAGACATCAGCCATTATATTGCTGTATGGTGATTTATTAAAATTTGTTTATTTTTGCTTTTATTGATGCATAACAGATGTAAAAAGTTTCAGCATACATGTGATAATTCAATACATTTATATAATTTGTAGGGATCGAATCAGTATGCTTGAGATATCCATCACCTTAAATATTTGTCTTTTCTTTATGCTACAACCATTCAAATTCTTCTTTTCTAGCTATTTTGAGATGTATAATGGATTACTGTACACTATAGTTATCCTACTGATCTCTCTAATAGTAGGTCTTATTTCTTCTACCAAAATGTATATTTGTACCCATTAATCAACTTCTTCTCTAATCACCAACTTACTCCTGCTATGTGTCTTGCATTGTTCCAGACACTAGAGAAAAAGCTGTAAAGACGGGGAAAAAACAAACAAACAAGAATTCCTTCCCTAAAGCAGTTTACCTTCTAATGAGAGCAGACAGTAAACAAATTAACAAGTGAAATATAAAGTATGTTAGATGGTGATAATTGCTATGGAAAAACTAAGGCAGTGAATCAGAATTGGGATTGCTGGAGGGGAGAAGCAGGATAGAGGATGCATTTGGAATTGCTATTTTCATAGGTGGTTTGGAAAGGTCTCGCTGAGAAGGTGGCACATATGCAATGGAGGGAGAGAGGGAGCCATGTGAATGTCAGGGGAAAGAGTGTGATGGGAAAATATCAAGTGCAAAGTTCCTGGCCCCTACTTTGGATGGAATATTCAAAGAACAGCAACTTGGTAGGAGGCATTATGACTGGTGCAGAGAGAAGGAGGGAAGGGATGGTCAGGGATAAGGTCAGAGAAGTAAGACAGAGAGACATATGTTCTTGCAGACACTGTGTACCTCTCTGCTTTGCTTTGGGTGAGATAAGATACAATTCAAGAATTTTAGCAAAGGAGGAACTTAATTTTCCTTCTGTAAAATGTAAACAATTCTGTGTATTTTTTTTAAAAAGTCCCTATGGGAAATTTTCCAGTGAACAAAGTAGGTGCTGGGTAATTAATTAGGAGAGAAGAAATGAAGTTGGCTTGAACTAAGATGAATGGTGAAGGTTGTAAGTAGGAAATTCTGGAGATAGAGCCCACAGCATTTGCTAACAGACCAGACATGTCCTGTGAGAAGAAATGTATCAAGGATTCTTCAAGTGACCTTTCTCCTTTTATTGTATTATTAAATTCACATTAGAAAAATGCACATATTCAATAGAATTATTTTTATAATGAACACACCTTTCGGCTATGAAATTCTGACCTTCTGGAAGGGCAAGTGAGAATTCACTTTCAGAAATACACAAATGAAAACACAAGTGTGCCCTTAACAGTGGAAATCAAAGTTTAAATGTTAAATGATGGTGGCTGAACAACTTTAAGGCATTAGGTAGATTGATTTTTCTTCAACACTTTACTTAGACAAAGTATCACACATAACTGATACATGTATAAAAAGTTGTTCAACAAAATTTTATTTGTTAGAATTTAATGACCAGTTATTGAATTACGTTTTATTACTCAATTCAAAAAGAACTTTCAAAATACACCATGTAGAACACAGTACCAATTCATGTTATGCTACAGAGTTATTCAATTTCAGTCCTATTGACGTTTGGAACCAAATCATTCTTTGCTCTGGGGCTCCCCTTTTCATTATACAATATTTAGCAGCATGGCTGGCCTCTCTGTACTGGATAACAATAAACCCCACCCTCAGTTGTGGCAACAAAATGCTCCCCATCATGAGCAACTTTTGTTAAAGCTGTAACAAATTAAACTTTTTTTTTTTTTTTTTTTTTTTTTTTTGAGATGGAGTCTCGCTTTGTCGCCCGGGCTGGAGTGCAGCGGCACAATCTCGGCTCACTGGAACCTTTGCCTCCTGGGTTCAAGCGATTCTCTTGCCTCAGCCTCCCAAGTAGCTGAGACTACGGGTGCGTGCCACCACACTTTGCTTATTTTCTGTATTTTTAGTAGAGACAAGGTTTCACCGTGTTAGCCAGGATGGTCTCGATCTCCTGACCTCATGTTCCGCCTGCCTTGGCCTTCCAAAGTGCTGGGATTACAGGTGTGAGCCACTGCACCCGGCCACAAATTAAACTCTCATTACTAAGGTAATTAAAGCAACAGCTAGCATTTGTAGAAAACATACTGGCAGACATTCTGTTAGGGGTGTTAAAGGCATAATCTCATTTATTAACCACAGCCATACAATAATCTAATTTATTAACCATAGCCATACAATGAGAGGTCACTATTCTATCAGTTTGCAGAGAAAAATATTGCAATTTAGATATTGAATAACTTTCCCAAAGTCTCAAAACAAAAGAGTGGAGGAAACAGGACAATTCTGGAACTTTGGGCTCCTCCTTAGTAAGATTTCCTCACATAACAGGACTCTGAACCTAGATTTATAAATCTGTCTCTGTGATTTTAAAATATTCAGTGAATTTAATTAAAAGATCATAATTTAATTACTTAACATTGTTCATCAGAAGAAACTGGTTTGGTTTAATAAATATTTTCATTTTTCACCTTTTAAAAGTTTTTAGTTCATATATGTACAAACTAAACTAATTTGGAAAATGTATTGCTAGCAATCAAGTTTCATCATTGTTAATATTCTTGAGTGTTTACGTTTAACCAATAAATTAAATGATACTAGCTTTGTAAACAGCTAAGTTTGTGTATTCATTTGTTTATTTATTTATTTATTTTGCAGTGGGAACATTTTTAATATATTTAAGCTGGATTTCATTAAAATATGTTTTATCAGCTGTGTGAAGGGCAGTGAAGGAATGGGAAAAGGAGTAAAATGTGACAAAACTATCTATGACAAAGGAGTTAGAAAAAACATTTCAGGAACAAAGAGAACTAATTAACTCAAACATATGGTTCATCTCACTCTGCTAAGAGCTAATTGTGTTTTATGCACTCCAACTGTTAAAAGTACTGTGGTGTGGCTATTCATGTGAACGTAAATAGAAAAACGGTTAGGAAGAATTAAAATTTATAATGCATACTGTTTTTTACTTAATAAAATCCTATCCTTCTAGCTAACATAGTGTTCCAGTATATTAAATTTTCTGGTTAATTTGAAATGCTTATTCGAAAATCTTCCTAAGGTATATTAGTCTTTATTTTATCTTAATAAAAGTACTGTGGCAAATACGCCAAAGATAAGTGACATTCTTTTAGCATTTCAGAAATATCAGCAGTTAACAAGTAGTTACTCAATAATTCTGTTAAGTTTTATGCAAAATGTGCAGAAAAACATACTAAATCTTTTGCATTCTCCAGGTGTCGCTATAAGGGTATTCTTTTGTGTATTTTTAAAAAATTTTGTGAACCACTCTCTCAAGTGTATATTTTAGAATATAAGCAAGAGAGGATAGTCGAGTTTTTATTGAGATCTACACATCTATACAATCTCTACTTAAAACACAATATTTAAAATTGAAAATAATTCTTTCAAGGCAAAACTTTAACCAGAAACATTTTTTAAATGAAAATTTTTTAATTGGAAATTAAAACACAAATAACATATTTTTATTATTTCCCAAAGTAAATAATTTGTTTTATAATGATATTTACTAGAGGGCATATTGTTGAAAGTTCTAAATACAGGTGTCTCCAGCTATCATCCTAAGTTCTAGTAGTGAATAAAGGAAATCTACTTTTTATCCTCTAAAAAGGTGAATTTTTGCCTTATATATCTGCCAGAGACTCCTTACTCCATGATTTTCTCAAACTCGTTAGTCAAACCTCATCCCATGGTCAGTGGTTTCAGACTTGAGCGCACATCAGAATCTCCCAAAGTTTCTGATTTAGCAGGTCTCAGGTGGGACGTGCGAGCCTGCATTTCCAACGGTGTGGCAGGTAATATTGATGGTGCTGGTCCAGCAAATACACTTTTAGAGGCTCTGTACTTGAAGGAATTTTCTCTGAGAATACAAACTCTGATCAGTAGCATATTCTCAGAGCTCTCAGTACTAACCACTTAAGTGTAGTAGACAGTTTAGCATTTAATTACACGTTTTAAAATTATTCTCAAATCTTGTTTAACGTCAAAATTCTGTAAAGATAAAAATAATCCTATTTATTTTGTATTGTCCAGAGTTTCAGGTCCTCTGCCCCTCATGCTATTTAGATAGTAAGCAGGTGTGACAAAAATATGAGAAATGTACAAAGGAGTTTTGAATTCAATAGGACCTCATTGATGTATTATGGTATTTGGATGATTTGTTTTTATGTCACATGTTTATATTCTGAAAATAAATAAGAGATAAAATAAATTAATTCAAGAAAATCATCTTGGGACAAAAAACTCAAAACATCAAATCTAATCCTATTTCTACCAACAGTTTTATGACTGAGCAACATGAAATTATCATCAGTCTGTACCAATGCACTTGTGTGTTTTTTTAAAGTTCTTATCGTACAGTTTAAAACCTACTCCTAAAATTAGAGCTCATTTAATCCAACAGGTCTAATCTTAGGAGTAGGTTTTAAGTTGCATAATAATAGCTTAAAAATAAAATGCCCACATTATTTTCTTACCCACTGATGACACTTCATGTTATCCTGGAACATACAATGGTTTGTGTACAAAAGAGAGAGGAGATTTCAAGCCCTCTCTTTAAAAAAGGGCTACTTTATACGTCATCCCAAAACAAAACAGCATGAAAAAAAAAAAACAGGATGCCATACCTTTGCAGAAGAACTTATGCATCCCTACATGCCTATATTTCTTATGTTTGGTGCTATGTGCCTAGTTAATGATAATTAGTGTTTCATTGTGGGTTTTCAATGTACTCATATCAAAGTATCAAATCTCTCAACTACATATGAACCATCCATAACATTATAAAAATATTAAATATCATTAAAGAGTAACCTATAATTTAAATAAATCTATTATGTTGAGGACAAGAAAAAGTTTTATCCATAGATTTTAATATAAACCACAATGTGTATTTTGTTCTATAGAATTAATGAATATACGCCACTGCTTATTATCCATTTGTTTTATTGATTTAATAAATAGGGATTCTAGATTGGGCTTTGAAGAGTTATTTCTTTTCTCTTCTTTAATAAAAGAGTTGCATTTCAGTACTTTTTATTTCCCTTAATGTTAATGCCCATGACATTTAATAAATCATTTAAATGAGTATAAAATGTATAAACCACACTGTATTTTTATAAGTCTAACCTGCCTGTTGTATGTGCTGGGAGAATACATTAGTATTACAATTCTTTTGGAACACTTCAGAATAATTTTTGTTTACTTTAACAGAGTAGGAGTAAGCCGGAACTAAAGTCTGTTTTAGTATTTAAACTTTATATTAGGGTTTTAATCTCTCTGTGGACCACAAATCCATTTTTCTTTGATCAACAGAAACGTTTAAAAAAAAAAAAAAAAACCCAGCAGCATACATAAAAGCAAATAAACCTACAAAAAGCCCAGCCCCTCACTATCACAATTCTATTTTGTCCACTCAGCACATTTGCTACATTTTTTTCTTGTAACAGAGAGGAACCAGTGTGCTAATTACAAAACCATCAGGAGTTTATCAACGTGCTTTTCACTACTTCTCCACGCCTTTGATCCAATTCAAAATGGTAACTCTTGATCTTTTTGGTGTCTAAAAGGCACAGCTAAGTATTCAGCAGGAAAACATATTTGCAAATGGGTTCACAGAATGGATTTGCACGTGAACTGCACCCTTCAATACTTGTATATACATAAGAAAGTTTCTTAATTTCTCTGTCTCAGTTTCTTCATCTGTAAAGTGTAAATATTTTTTAAAGTACAGTTGACTCTTGAACAATGTGGAAGGTGGGGTGCCAGCCCCACACGCAGTTGAACAGTCATGTATAACTTTTTTTTTTTTTTTTTTTGAGATGGAGTCCAGCTCTGTTGCCCAGACGAGTGCAGTGTCATAATCTCGGGTCACTGTAACCTCCGTCTGCCCGGTTCAAGCAATTTTCCTGCCTCAGCCTTCCCAGTAGCTGGGATTACAGGCACGGGCCACCATGCCCCCACTAACTTTTGCTTTTAGGAAAGACAGGGTTTCGCCATGTTGGCCAGGCTGGTCGCAAATATATACACATATTATATACCACATCCTTACAATAAAATAAGCTAGAGAAAAGAAAATGTCTTTAAGAAAAGCATAAGATAGAAAAAATACATTTACAGTACTGTACTGTATTTGTTGATACCACAGGTTTATGTTTGTTAGAAGATGAATCATCTGTCTGAAATAGCAGGCAGTCACAGCTGCAGACCTCAATCTACAGTACGTATCAAGTAATTCAACTTTTCTGGTAATGTTATGACTTTCCTCTCCTTCCTGGGAGCACATCCAGCATCACTAGTGGCATTTCAAATGGGTCTCATGACGTTATTCAAAGTTTACGGTAACACGCTAAATGCGATGAAAAATATACGAGAACCATGAATGACCACTTTAACTGCATTGTACAATTTACCGGAGTGAGGAGCTGCTCACACAGAGATGATTAGCGTCACACGGCATTTCAGCAGATTCTCACAACAGTTAAAATCACAGGTGGTGGCAACAAAATTATGACAGTAGTACAGTATGTAACAGTTAATGTTATCCACTATGGTTGAACATTGCATCTTTACATTTGTCTGGATTTTTCTCAACTATGAATGTCATCATGTAGAGTCTCTAAGTGCATACTGAAGTTTGGATAAATTTTAATCTTTTTTTTTTTTTTTTTTTTTGAGACGGAGTCTTGCTCTGTCGCCCAGGCTGGAGTGCAGTGGCCGGATCTCAGCTCACTGCAAGCTCCGCCTCCTGGGTTTACGCCATTCTCCTGCCTCAGCCTCCCGAGTAGCTGGGACTACAGGTGCCCGCCACCTCGCCCGGCTAGTTTTTTGTATTTTTTTTTAGTAGAGACGGGGTTTCACCGTGTTAGCCAGGATGGTCTCGATCTCCTGACCTCGTGATCCGCCCATCTCGGCCTCCCAAAGTGCTGGGATTACAGGCTTGAGCCACCGCGCCCGGCCAAATTTTAACTTTTTATGATAGATTTGTATATATTTTATGGCAGTAAGTGATAAATAGACTAGTCTTAGATTGGTGCGAAGGTAATTGTACCAGCCTAATATTTACATATATCTTATGCATTTATGACATATCTAGCATTTTCCTTAATTTTTTTGAGGTTTCTGGACTGCACAGGTGACCTTTGAGGTTTTTCAAATTGTCACCAATCTCTAAAACTTTTTCCAACATGTTTATTGAAAAAAAAAATCACTATCAGTGGATGCATGCAGTTCAAACTCGAGTTGTTTAAGAGTCATCTGTACCTGTTAAGACAAGTTTTAAGCTTAACTTCTCAACTCTGCTTCTCTAATGAGGCAGCATCTGCCACTCCATTATTGTGCTCCACAGCACTCTTGTACAAATCGTTCCCACTGCTGTTATCAAACTGTATTGTAAAGATGTATTTCCTACCCGCTTGCCTCTAAAAACAAACAAACAAAAATCTTTCAGAGTAGGGTTAGTGTTTAATTTTTCATAACTCTACTACCCAGCTCCTGGCCCTTAGAACATGCTGACACAAAGTAGGCTCTCAATGTTTATTTAATGAATAAAATAATTTTGGTGATAAAATTTGTAACTTTCACTAATTTGTAGTACATGCAGCCTTGTTATTTAAACTCTTGTAAAGCACTATTAAAGAATCTATTGTCATAGTCAGTATGGTTTTACAACTAAATCAGGAACATATGGTCAAGGGGAGTGACCAACCCGTGTCTAAAAAATAACCTTGAATTAATGCATATAATAAACTAGACACAATGTGATTTTTGTTCTCCCTGAAATATCATTATAGCTCTTAGTGTAATCTCATTTTCATATTTAGTAACATAATTGTGTGACTTGGCCTGGAAAAATGTAATTTTAGAATGTCTAAAGTATGTGTATCAGGCAACTCTTGGAAGAATCTGCATTGTCAACTAAGCTTCTCCTCTGTCCTGTAAATTGATATAGGAAAACATGTGTTTTTGTTTCTAGAAAGTAAAAGAGTTAAAATGGCAAATTAGTCATGATTAATGAACTGAACAGAATCAAAAGATCTGATAATCTTTTACCTAAAGATCTTATACTAGTAGAAATGTGTCTACAAATGACATGCTTAACGGACAAGGCTTTAAAGAAATGTCTTATCCACAAAAAAAGAAGCATCTTTATGTGAACTGATTATTTTCCAATTGGAATAAGATATAAAAATAGAATTGTTCCTCCCCTCTAATGATGCCAAGTCCATGTTGATATTGATAAGTTGTATTTTGCTTAATGACTTAAAATGATCAAGACACTCCAAAGTTACTAAGCAATCTTTGATGGCTTAAATTCAAATATTGATCCACTCACCAAGTTTCATCATTTCAGTAGATTAGAAATAGAAACCAGGTTTTGACTTACAATTAAATTCATGTCAGCATTAACCAATTATTTTAATCTAGAATACATATATTACATTAACTAAAAGGCAGTGACTCTAAGTAAAATTAATGATAATAGCTAATACCTCTTTATTAATTTATGTAAGTGCAAAGCTCCTCAATTTCGTAAGTGTCAGAACTGGATTCAAATTAAGTCTCCTGATTCTAAATTCTTTGCTATTTTAACATCATAAGATTGCCTACTCTAACAAACTTGGTTCTTTGTATCCCTACACCTTTCTTTATAGGTTCTTTTGCCCTATTTGTGCTTCTTCCCAAATCATCATTTTTAATGTAGATACAACTATTGTGATGCCCAGTCAGTTCTGTACAGATGCCGGCTTCAAATTTTACCTGGTCTGTTCATTCCTTCATTTCCTTCCATTCTTAGCAATGTGACAATGAATAAATCATTAAGTGGATAATCTGATATATTAACCACTACTAAATTGCCAAATTCTATGAAACTACTTCAGAGCAATAAATCATGATGATATTGAGATCATCAGTAGTAGTAGTACAGGCATTTTGGTTACCACAGTCAGTCTTTAGACAAATCTTGGATTACACTGTATAGACAAAGGAGGCCTTTCATAACTGTAGAAGTCAATGATTCCCTCCTTGCAATGTTAGAATTTTCCCATTCTTGTTGTTAGTTACCATTATCAAAGGTTACATTGCTATCTTCATCTTATATTTTTCAACTGTCAAAGATGCTTAATAGGTAGTATATCATCAAACCAAAATATATTTCTACATAGCAAAACTGGAGAGAGACTAAAATCTATTGAGCACAGATAAAAATGTGTAGCTCAACCTAACAACATTAATGCCAACAATGTAAGGAAACAGAATTTCTGATATCTGGTATATTTTGGTCATGCCAATTTGATCATTTTTTTAAAATGAATCATGGTAATGATTTTTGGACATAGAAGGACAAGCTAGAGAATGTTTCTAAAATACATATTTTTATTCTTTTCATCACCCGAAAAATAAAGGAAACAAACAAACAAACAAACAAAAAACCCAAATAAGCCAAAAGTGATGCATGCTCTGATTAAGAATTTTTGTAATTTTTTAAGTTCTCCAATAATTCAGTACAAAATATTTTGCACATATTTTACATCAGAACAATCCTGTCCCTGTGAATTTCATTTATACCTGAGAATCATTTGTTTATCCCTGGTATTCTCCAAAGAGATTAAATGATAGCAAATATTAGTGTGTCTGGACTTTTATTCCAACATGAAGACTGCTGTCTTGAGTTTCAGGACAAATAATGGCTAGGAAGATGAGACAGTGTATAAAATAATGGGTTCCAAACAAGAAATACCTATGGCTATAGAGAGAGAGGCAGATGGTGTGCATCAGAATACTCCAAATAATAAAGAACCTACCATTTTGTGTGGATCCCTAAAACTTGGCCTTAAAACCTGTTATAAGTAAAACACTCCTGTGTAGGACTCTTTTATCATTAGACTGTAAAAGAATTAGGCCTTCCTGACAAGATGAAGGTGAGTTCTTAAATTATGTTGATACTTTTTTGTCAAAATCCTGAGTGGAGTTAAAAGACATATAAATTAAAGTTGACAAAAATACAATAAAGAGCCCCAAACAACAAAGAGTCATCAGTATTTCTTGCCTCCAGGACTTCTTTGGCTTTCCCCTCCTGCTTTCCCTTATTGCTTCTGTGGCAGCTCCATCTGCTCCATCTGTTAGGGTCCACTTAACAGTGCAGTGCTTGTTGGTTTAAGAAAAAGCATGCCAAACTGAAGGCTTCCAATAAGTGATTTTTCTGCTTAAAATGTAAGGTAATTTGTAGAACCATCAAAACACAAATGTGTGTCAACTCCTGTGTGTGTGTGCACATATATTATTAGACAACGTAGTCTAGAAGCGAAATTGCATGGCTTGTCAAAAAATCGATGAGGCCCCTTGAAAAATGGTTAATAAAGCATTCAAGAAACTGATTGGAAGACAGGTTAACTACTTAATAACTAACTTCTTTTTAGGTCCACTTTAATTGCACTCACTTTGCTCACAATTAGTGTCCCGAAGGTAAACAAGCTACTGTGAGAAAACATTGACCCTAATTGCTGTTTGGGTAGAAAAATAAGTTGTATTTTACACTTGCCTGAATTGATTTGCTGAAGTAATACGTCAGGGATTTTTTTCAAACTATGTAATTACTTTGTTCTCAGTGTAATGAAAAACACAGAAGAATGGCTTCCTAAAACTGAGGAAATAAATATTATCACTTAGAGTAAAAACTTTGCATAATAGAACGAATACTGATTTAGGAATCAGGACTTCTGAGATTTGTCACTACCAAAGTTACTTTGCCTCAGCAATGGTAAGTTCTCTAGGTCTCACTTCCCTAAACTGTAAAATGAGGACTTGGGTTTTAATCTCTAAAATACTGTCAAATTCTAAAATTATTTAAACCTACCTTAATGCAATTATGCTTCCTCAATTATGCTTCTATCACTACCTTAAAGACCAGCTTCTCTCTCTCTCTTTCTTTTCTTACAATTTCCGATAGTTTACAGACTTCAGACTAACAGCGACAAAGGTAAGAAATGTGTTTTAGGAAAATGCAGATTAAAATTCGGATATTTTGTCACGGATTATCAACTCTAATTTCACTAAAGTCTCAGCGTCTTTGCTAATTAAAAATTAAAAGATTGGCCTGGCGCGGTGGCTCATGCCTGCAATCCCAGCACTTTGGGAGGCCGAGGTGAGCAGATCACAAGGTCAGGAGATTGAGACCATCCTGGCCAACATGGCGAAACCCTGTCTCTACTAAAAATACAAAAATTAGCCAGGCGTGGTGGTGCAAGCCTGTAATCCCAGCTACTCAGGAGGCTGAGGCAGAAGAATCGCTTGAACCCGAGTTCAACTTGAGGTTGCAGTGAGCTGAGGTCGCCACCACTGCACTCCAGCCTGACGACAAAGTTAAACTCTGTCTTAAAAAAATAAAAATGAATAACAAATTGAAAATATTTTTTAAATCCATGTATTAATAAAATGAGGTGAGAGACAATTTACTGAATGTGCAAGCAATGAGCAGATTCCTGTGTCAGTCCAATATGCAATTTGACTGTAGACTAAAATAATTTTAGAGTTGTATGCAGTCCCAGAGCTGTTTACTCTTACAAATATGTAAAGAGTCAGAGAAGTTGAATGGCTTCTTCTATTATTTAAGTTTTATTGAAGTATAATTTATATACAATAAGCCTCTCATTTTATAAAGTATAATTTTATGTTTTGACTTTATGTATATACCCATGAAAGCATCAGCAAATAAAGATAATTATCATATTCTTCACCCCCCAAAATTTCCTTGTGCCTCTTTGTAGCCTCTATTTTGTCCCTTCTTCCCCTCCTTTTCCATTCCCTGGCAATTATTGACCAGCTTTCTGGTTCTGTACATTAGTTTGTCTTTTACGTAATTTTATATAAATGTAAAGATATAGTATATATCTTTAGTCTGGCTTCTTTCACTCAGCATACTTATTCTGAGATTCATTATATTGTTACTAACTGGAGACAGTCTCCTAGTGGATTTGTATGTCTTGATTTTTGCATATCTTAGGAGCAGAATCACTAACTGCCTTTGTTCTGGATTGTCTTTACAAGGTTGTTTGTATAGGCAACACACTTTGAAGACATAGTGTCTCTCTCCAGAGCAAAGGGTATGTTTATTTACTGTTCAGTATGATAAATATATTGTCTTCCTTCATGGCAAAGGTTAAGCAGGCTTATTGCCTAGTATTAAAAAAAAAAAAGGAATATTTAAACTTGGGATCCCTTTCCTGCATTCTTTTCATATTGCCCTGTTGGAACTGGGACTCAGGGAATCCATATTCTCGCTACTGCCATCGTGTGTGCGAAAGTGCTTTGTCTCTGACCTAGGAGACTTGTGTCTTCTGCCAGAATCTATGAAATTGTGACAGACTAACTTGTTAACTTGCAAATCGGGTAAAATCTCAGCTCCTTCACAGTTCTCGACAATTGTTTCATTTCATTTTATTACTATTAATTGACTTTGTGGACATACCTCAATTTATTAATCCATTCATCACTCAACAGGCTAACATCACTTGATGAATTGGGCTATTCCCAGTCTGGGGGCATTACAAAAATAAAGTTTTTGTGAACATTCACATACAAGTATTTGTAAAAACTGTACATTCACTCCCTTTGGTAAATAACTAGATGTTGAGTGGCTGGGTCATATTGAGGTATATGGTTATATATTTAAGAAACTTCCATAAAGTTTTACAAAGTGATTGCATCATTTTAAATTCCCACCAACATTCTATGAGGTTGAATCACAATCTCACCAATATTGGTTTAGTTGGTCTTTCACATTTCAACTGTCCTAATAGATATGTAATGGCATTTCATGATGGCTTTAATTTCCATCTGACTGTTAAAATTTTTTGCCCATTTTTGAGTTATTTTCTTATTATTAAATTTTGAGATATTTTGTATATACTGGATACATACAAAACCATAATGAGGAATGTAATTTACAATTATTTTCTTCCAGTCTATGGTTTGTCTTCGCATACTTTCAGAATAGTGTTTGAAAAATAATATTTTAATTTTGATGAAGTAAAATGTATCTGTTTATAAGTGGGTATGCTTTTAATATCGCATTTAAGAAATCTTTTGACTAACAAAGTACATAAACATTTCTTCTATGTCTTCTTCTATATGTTTTATAGTTTTATGCTTTATATTTAAGTCTATGATCTATTTGGAGTTAATTTTTATATGTGGTACAAGGAATGGATAGAAGTTCCTTTTTTGCATATAGATATCCCATTTTTCCAGCTTAATTTCTTGAAAAGATAGTTCTTCCCCCACCAAACTGCCCTTGCATCTTTGTCAGCAATGATCATGTGCATGTGTCTGCTTCTGGACTCTTTTTCTGTTCCATTGAGCCATTTGCCTAACTACAATACTACACTGTTTATGTAGCTTTAAAATAAGTATTGAAATAAGGTAGTATTATTCTGACAATTTTTGTTTTACTTTTGCAAAGCTGTTTCGGCTCTTCTAGAGCATTTACATTCTCAAATAAATTTTTAATCACCTTGTCAAATTCTACTCTACGCTAACACGCAAAAAAAGGACTACTGTATTTCTAGTAGTGTTATGCTTAATTTATAGACTAATTTGCCAAGGATTTATATCTCTAAAATATTGAGTATTGCAATCCAAGAACATGCTTTGTCTTCCTTTTATTTAAATATTCTTTAATGTTCTTTAATTTTTCTCAGTAATGGTTTACAGTTTCTAGTGTATAGGTCTTATGCATCTTTAGCCAAATTTATCCTAGGTATTTCATATTTTTGTTCCTCTGTTAAATGGTATTTCTTTTTATTTCCAAGTTCCATTGCTGGCAGAAAATACTATGGTTAACAGTAAGGTATTATATATTGCAGAATAGCTAGAGGAGAGGCATTTGAATGTTCTTACCACAAAGAAATGATAAATGTATGAGGTGATGGATATGCTAACTACCTTGATTTAATCATTAGACAACATAGATGTGTATTGAATTGTCAAATTGTACCTCATAACTGTGTATAATTATAGTATGTCAGAATTACAATGTGACAAAAGAGAGCTAATATTGACTGGGTACAGATATATAATTATTGTACTGGTATTTTGCAGAAACTTCAGAACTGAGATCTTGCTACACTTACTCATTTAAGTTAATTCTTATAGAAAACAAAGAGCAAAGGAAATGTAGACAGTGATATTTATGTAACCATTCCCACATTAATTAGTGTACAAGATGGTTTCTAAATATTCATAATTAGTGAAAAATTTTTATAAATGTATCCTTAAATACTCACAGGTGTGCTTCTGTAACATTATTTAGAACAAGCACTTAGTACAGTGATAGGAATTGTTATCCAGGTTACATTTAGAAAACAGGTTAGAATATTAGTATGTAGAGTGATTGTTGATATAATTGGATTTAAACCTACCATTTGCTATTTGGTTTTTGTCTCATTTGTTTATTTGTTTTCTTTTTCTTCTTTTTTATGCAATCTTTTGGATTGAGAATTCTTAATAATTCAGTTTATCTGAATAATTTTTATAATTTTACCTCCTTTGTTGAGTTATTAGTGATAACTTTGTTGTGCTTTCTATATAACATACACACATCTAAGTTATACTTTCAATTTCACTAACCTGGCCTTTATGCTGTTGTGAGCTGTTTTACTTTTAGTAATTTTATAAATGCACATTATATTGTTATTGTATTTGTTTTAAACAGTGATCTTTTAAAGGAGTTTTTTTAAATAAAGGAAGAAGTCTTTTATGCTTATCTACTTACTTACCATTTCGTGTGCTCTTTATTCTATCATATAGATGCAGGTATCACTTTTCTTTTACCTAAAGGACTTCCTTTAATGTTTCCCATAGCAAAGGTCTGCTGGTGAGAAAGTCTTTCAGTTTCTCTATTCCTAAAGGAATCTTTCCACCTTTATTTTTGAAGATTTTGCTGTCTTTTTAATAGTTTTGATTATTCTGATATTGTTCCTCAATCTATCATGTGACTTTCCCCCCTCTAAGTGGTTAAGATGTCTCTTTACAACATGTTTTCGGCAATTTGACTTTGAAGAGCAATGGTAGTAATGTTTTTTGTTTCTTGTGCTTTGAGTTTATTAAGCTACTAAAACTATGGGTTAATAACATTCTTCACATTTGGAAAATATTCATCCCTTATTTCTTTTTTTTTTTTTTTTTTTTTTTTGAGACGGAGTCTCGCTCTGTAGCCCAGGCGGATCTCAGCTCACTGCAAGCTCCGCCTCCTGGGTTCACGCCATTCTCCTGCCTCAGCCTCCCGAGTAGTTGGGACTACAGGCGCCCGCCACCGCGCCCGGCTAGTTTTTTGTATTTTTTAGTAGAGACGGGGTTTCACCGTGTTAGCCAGGAAGGTCTCGATCTCCTGACCTCGTGATCCGCCCGTCTCGGCCTCCCAAAGTGCTGGGATTACAGGCTTGAGCCACCGCGCCCGGCCTATCCCTTATTTCTTGAAATATTTTTCTGTCTCTCTATCTTCTTTCATGAACCTATATGAAGTCACTTAAAGTTGGCTGTAAGCCATGGCTTACAGAAGCTCTGTTCAGTTTTTAAAATTTGTTTCATTTTGAATATTTTCTATTGCTATACCTTTAAATCCATGAATCTTGTCTTCTGTAGTGACTAACCTGCTGTCAAATCTACCTAGTGTATTTATTTTTATCTCAGAAATTATAGCTTTTATTTCAAGAAGTTTGAGTCTTTTATATATAATCCATCTCTCTAACATGTTCGAATTTTCTTCTATCGTATAATATAGATACAATAATTGCCTTGGAATCTTTGACTACAAAGTCAACAATACATGTCTTTTTTTGGGGGGAGTCTCTTTCTACTGAATGATTTTTTTCTTATTATATTTATATTACCTTACTGCCTATTTTTTTTGACTGCCTGACATTATGAATTTTATGTTGTTTAATTTTATAACTTGTTGTTTAGTTTTATAATGGTGTTTCAGTCAACTGTGGACCACATATATGACAGTGGTCCCCCAAAATTATAATACTATATTTTACTGTACCTTTTATATGTTTAGAGACACAAACCCATTACCATTGGGTTACAATTGCCCAACAAAATTATAATACTGTGTGTTACAATTGCCTACAGTATTCAGTGTCGTAACATGCTGTACAGGTTTGTGAACAATTTTGTGTTCTTATAAATATAGTTGCGTTTTATTTGGGAACAGTTAAGTTATTTGGAAGCAGTTGAGTTTTTTAATAGTCTTCCTTTTAACCTTTTTTAGGTGGAGCCAGAGTAGTGTTCAGTTATGAGCTGATTTTACCTCATTACTGAGGCAATTCTCTACCCAATGTCCTGGAAACTGGGGCATTTCCCACCCTGGTTTTGAGGAATACAAATTATTCCAAACCTTATGTGACCTCTAGAAACTGTTTCCTCTGCTGCTTTAGAATATTTTTGGGGAGACTTCCTTACACAAATGCCCTTAACAATGATCAACTAAAGACACGAGAGGGACCCTCTACAGATCTCCAGAATTCTTGTTCTCTCTCCACAGTTCTCTTTTTTCTGGTACTCTCTTCATAGAAATCCAGCTCTTTGGTCTCTTGGACTCCCAGCTCCATCTCCTCAAATTAGAAAGACTGGAATCCTTTCCTGGGTCCCCCTTCCATGCCCCAAGCCTAGAAACTCTAAGAAGTAATTGGGGCAATGTCGAGTTGTAACTTATTTGTTTACTCTCTCCCAGGTATCACTGTTCTGTGTTGACTTATGATGCCCATGTCTAAAATGCATTGATTTATTTACTTTGTTTAGATTTTTAATTATTTCAAAGTTCTTTCAAGTGTTGAAGGCAAAATCTTTGAAGTTGAATGACATTTAAGAAATTCTTTAGTTGAAGGTGTATTTGGAACCATAACCCAACAGGTAATGGGAGTACATCATAAGAATTAAGAGCTTAGTCATTGTAGTCTGAGCACACTGGGTATCAATCCAAATTTAACTGCTTCCTAGGTGCAATCCCATGAACACAGTTTTAAATCTCATCGAGGCTCCATTTTCTCATCCATAAAACTGAAATACATATATAGTTCAAGAGATGAATGGATATAAAGTCATGCTCTGCATAATGATGTTTCAGTCAACAGTGGCCACATATATGACAGTGGTCCAATAAAATTATAATAACTTACTTTTAGTGTACCTTTTATATGTTTAGCAATACAAATGCTTACCATTGTGTTGCAATTGCCTACAATATTCAGTACAGTAACATGCTATACAGGTTTGTAGCCTAGGGGCAATAGGCTATACCTTATAACCTACATGTATAGTAGGCTATACCATCCAGGTTTGTGTAAGTGCACTCTATGATATACACACCATGAAAATGCCTAATTATGCATTTCTCAGAATACATCCCTGTCATTAAGTAATGCATGACTGTATATAGTGGTGCCAACAAGACTATAAATAGTAGGTAGCAAGTGTTACTTTTTATTTTACTATTAATAAAATTTGTCTGCCCTAAATAGTACTAAGGAATCATGAACTATGTTAAATAAAGGCTTATTCTTGTGTACTTGTGCATCTGGAAGAGAAATTGATCAGAAAGGTGAATCAGTAAGTGGTCAGGCATGGAAGCAAAGCTACCACGAGTATTAAACAAAGAAGAGACCCATTACAGAAATTAAACATTACGCAAACATGGGAGGAGTAGGAAAGTAAAAATGTGACAAAATTTAGCAAATATTCATAATAAGAATAGCTCTAGTTTCCATTTTTTGTACTAATTATGCTTTTCACATTATATCTAAACTATCTTTGCTCAAAGTAACAAACACGTTTGCATCTAGAAATTTAATAATATTGTTTTACACTTTCATCTAAGATTTAAGTTGATTTTGTATATTATGTAAAATACGAGTCAAAATTATTGATTTGGGGTTTTTGTTTTTCTTTTGTGCATACGGTTTCCTATTTCTGTATTGAAATTTGCTTTAAAAGCTCCACTGGCTTCCAAAAATGTTTTTTACTTATTTATTTATATTTAATTGATATGTAAAAATTGCATAGATTTATGTTATGCAGCATGATATTTTAATATATGTATATATTATGGAATGGCTAGATGAAGCGATTTAACACAGGTATTTACCTCACCTAATTATCATTGTTTTATGGTCAGAACACTTAAAATCTACTGTCTTAGCAAATTCCAAGTATGGAATACCTGTGTATGTTTATTAACTATAGTCAACCTGATGTGCAATAGCTATCTTGATCTTATTCCATCTGTCTTGGCTTTTGTTTCCTTTGACAGTCCTATTGACTTCAGCTATAGTTTTTGCATTCTTTGTTAATGATTACCGTAAAGATTGTAAAAGAGCAGTTAAAATTAAAAAGATTAGCAATGCCAAGTGTGGGCAATGATGTGGAGTAACTGAACACTCACATATTACTGATGGGAAGAAAAAAACTTACAGCCACTATGGAAAACATTTTGTCAGTTTCTTAAACATTCAAACATGTGTCTTTCATATGATCCAGACATTCCACCCTTAGGTATTTATCCAAGAGAAATAAAAGCGTATGTGCAAACAAAGATTTGTACACAAATAGTTATAGAATCTTTATTTGTGATAGCTCAAAACTATGACAAAAACTCAAATGTCTATCAAGAAGTAAATGGTTAAGCAAGTTGTAGTATATCTTCACAGAGGAAATCCATTCTGTAAAACAAGAAATAAACTATTGATACAATATGGGTAAATTTCAAAATCAGGTCATACACAAAAGGCTATCCTGTATAGTTCTACTTACATGAAATCTAGAAAAGCAAAGCTATGATGACAGAGGGCACATCAGTGCTGCTTGCGTCTGGTAACTGAGGAAGAGACTGACTGCAAAGGGGCATAAAAGACCTTTTGAGACAATGTAAATGTTTTGTAATATATTGTGGTCATGTATACAAAACCACACAGAATTACCAAAACTCATTACATTGTATAGTTAAAATGAGTGGATTTTATTGTATGTAATGTACAACTCAGTGGATTTGGGAGTGGAGGATAGTGAAAGAGAGAGAAAGGGAGAGGAAGAGAAAGAGACAGAGACAAAGAGACAGAGAGAGGTGGAGGAGGATGAAGAAGAGAAGAAGGAGAAGGAGGAGGAAGGGGAAGAAAGGAAGAGGAAGAGGAGGAGGAGGAGGAGGAGGAAGAGGAGGAATATTTACCGGCTAAGACCTAAACTAGATTGGATCATGAAATGGGTCCAACTTTTGATAAGTAACTCCTGAGGTACCAAAAAGTAGATCTGACAGTGAAAAATGAATGTATAATAAGGTACTACCAGGGCTAGCCAAAGTAGAAAATAAATGCACTTTTATCCATTTGTCTTGCCAGTAGAAAACAGCCAGAATTATACTAAGAAGGCTGTTGCTCTCCAAATTCCATATGAATTCCTCTCATTGGTAGGACTCATTTGGCATACAGAAAACTTTGCTGCACAGGAATCTGGCAAATACAGTTTTTAGCTTGATAGTCTCTAAGTGTAAGAAAGAACACTAAAAGAGAGTGGAGTGGAAATTGGATAAGTCGGTAAATACTATCCACTAAACGTCACTTGGTTTTTCTTATGGATTTGTAGGGGTTCTTTATATGTATTGATAATAATCTTCTGATCTTCATCAGTATTTCTTGCCGTATTTATTTCCATGTTCTATTTTTTTTTTTTGATAAATAAAAATAAAAGCTCTTAATGTGGTTATGTTTATCATGGTAGTTTTTTTTTTGTTTGTTTGTTTGTTTTTGTTTTTTTGATGGAGTCTTGCTCTGTCACCCAGGCTGGAGTGCAGTGGCACGATCTCTGCTCACTGCAAGCTCCGCCAGGTTCAAGTGATTCTCCTGCCTCAGCCTCCCGAGTAGCTGGAACTACAGGCACCCGCCACCACGCCCAGCTAACTTTTTGTATTTTTAGTTGAGACAGGGTTTCATCGTGTTAGCCAGGATGGTCTCGATTTCCTGACCTTGTGATCTGCCCGCCTCAGCCTCCCAAACTTACTTCTGATTGTTATAATATTTTATAGGCAATCTTTTACTATCCCATGTTCATAAAACTGTTATTCTCTATTGTCCTCAAGTTTTATATTTTTGACATTTACATTTAAATAATAATTCACCTAGAATTGATTAATTTTCACGTGATTTGAAGTAAGGACCTAATTTCATGGAAAATCAATTATCACTATTAAAAATCCATTTCCCCCCACTGCCTTCAAAGCGACTTCTGTCATATTAACATGGTTTGTTAATATGACACTTTATGCTGCTCCCCAATTTGTTCTTTCTCAGAAATGTCTTAGCTATACTTGGCTCTTTGTCACTTTACATAAATTTTAGAATTTGACAATTTAGCTTGTTAAAAATCTAAAACTTATAAAATATTGTAAATGTTAATGATATTAAATCTATAGATCAATTTAGAGACAACTGGTATTCTTAAAATATTGCATCTTCCAAAGAGTGAACATGGTATATTTCTCTAATTATTTTTGTCTTTTCAGTGTATTTCAACAACATTTTATTTTTTTCATAAAGGTCTTAAAGACTTTTGGTTAGATTTATTTCTAGTTGTATTGTATTGTGATATTTTCACAAATATTTCTTTTAAACCTATACTTTATTTTCCAACTGAAATTTCTTTTTAATAATTATTTTATATTGAACTATAATGATAAAATCATTACTTCTATTTATTAATCTCTCTAGTTTCTTCTGTGTTTAGTGTATGAGAAATTGTACCATCTGAGAATGTTTTGTGTTTCTTTTTCTTTTCAAATATATAGTTTGTTTGATATTCAATTAGATAATTTTTTTATATTTTGTCTCAGCTATTTTTTGTTTTCCCCACTGGCTCTAAAAATTAATGTCTTGTTTTTCTTCTGAAAGTTCATAAGTTTCATTCCTTGGAATTTTTTTCTGTGAAAAACTTTGAAACCTAGCTTGAAGATAGCCTTCTGTTAGAGAGTCTGAGCTTGCTTATTTTTAGGTTCTGGAGGGCACTATGAACTCAAAGGAAGTACTTTTAGTTAAAATGTTACCTTTTTTGTTTGTTTTTTAAGCGCACTCAGATAAAGATATTCCACTGGAGGACTGCCTTGTGGTTATGAATTACCAAGGAAGCATTGTTTTGTTTTAAATCTGCATTCACCTCTTAGGTTCTTAAAGAAACAGGATTATTTCTATCATTTCTGGTTATTATTTTTTTTTTCATAAAGCTATAACCTTTTAGTGTCCCAGTTTATAGGAGTGGAGCTGTCTGCTGTTAGGTTCTTCACTGTGGAAAGAGTGATTTCTGCGTTTATTTTCTTTCTCCCTGTATCTTAGAAAGTAAAATCCAAGATCAGAACCCTAGCAAATACTCTTCAGATAAATTAGAGCTCTACTATCTTAGTAGCTCAACATCACATTTTTAAGGGACTTGAAATGTATTTTTTTTAGTCAGGAGGTCATTTAACTCTCTGAAGCTGCAGAAAATGAAGTGCTTATTCTTTACATGACTGTGTAAATTCTGTATTTAAGAAGTTCAGGAAAAATCATTCATCAATTTTTAAATATCACTTGTAATATAAGATTAAGATTATTTTGGAAAGTTGGAAGTTGCTATAAAAATTAACATGTTTACACATAGAATTATTTCCAATTCATTAGCTAGGAAGATACTCATCTCTAATTCAAAAATAAATGTATTTCCACTCTATTTAAAATTATACATAACACAAACATAGGAGATAAAAAGTATCAGAAGTTCTTGAGAAATACAGATTAAGGAATTAGTATTTTTGGCATTAGAAAACATTTTCTATCATGACCTGATTCAATGAGTATGAGCCTAGTGGTATGCTACTTTTTCCTTCTTTAGAAAAAGCACTCAGATTCCAAAGCAGTATTTAAAAGGAAAAACAATTATAAAATATCTCTTAGAAAATCTCCATCCTTTACATTTACACTTATATTTCCCACCATTACTTCATAATTCCTAATGACTATAATAATGAATGTGTAATATCAGCATGAACTCTGAACCTTAATTTCATAAAGTTTAATCGAATGGCAGGTTTTAAACACTTTCTTTGAATCTTGATGATGTATATTCTCTCTCTCAAAGTTTCTGCCTAGAAACTTTTGCCCAGCTTACCATTGGTGAGGCTAAGAACCTATGTGTGAGCTGTCTATTACGTGAATTATATTTCAACCTTCCAAACTAAGCTACTCATCAAACATTTCTACTTGATCTTTCTTTCCAGATCTACTTGAGATACGTGACTTTTTTTAGAGACATAGAACAATGTATCCCAACAGCAAATACAGAAAGGTTTTAGTTTATCAAACTACCAAATTATGCTGTATAACAGTTCAGATATTCTTGCCATTGGGACATGCCATCTTTAGTATTGATTTTATTTCAAAACTGACTTCAAAGGTCCATTTCAACACTAGTGCTTCTTTATAGATTTAACATTCTGTTTTATGACCTTCAATACAAATGTTGGGATAAGACATTGATGGAAAATATTGCTTAAATTTGAATATAACCTATGGGTTTCATTTCCTTACAAGAGAACAAAGATAAAAAAAAAATCATTTCAGGCCACAGTTTAGTAACAAAATGTTTATCTTACATATTTTTAAACAGAAAGGAAATGTAAGTTGAGAAAATTTAAGCAGCCCATATGTAAGCTGCTTGGTAGATTTTCCGTATCTCAGGGCAAGTGACAACAACAACTTTACTTCTTTCTAAATAAACAGGTTTGAGAAGTCAAAACTTTTCAAGAAATTATTTAAAATGAAAAACAGACTCAGTGCCCCATATGCCAAATACATATTTGGTGAGCCTAGGTAAAAATCTTCCGTGAATATACACTCCAGTAAAACCTCAGGTCAACATACCAAAATAAAAAAGATAACAATTGTGCCCGAAGGTCCTTTGTATAAATGTCTCTTGTAATATATAAAAGTTAACAGCATCTACTTCACAGGGAACTTTTTGATGTTGTCTGTAAATTGATTTGATTTAAATTTCCAGGGCCACAGATCACTAAAACCTAAATTGAATGCATGTGCTTTTCCTGAAGCAAACTCCTCTGTGGAAGTGATGGAAAATACAGTTGGATGTTAAATCTAAATGTGCTATCAGGGACTATGACACAAATTATGACCCTATTCGAGACGAAACCCATTATCTTATATCATGACAGTTGCAAATACAGTAAACAATGAATTCATTATCATTACTGGATTTTAAGCCAGAGTAAATCTCTAATGTTCTATAGGAAAACCAAGCAAAAGAAATCAGCCATGCTAGCTCTGGTAATACTTCTTTGATGAAATACCTGAAATTGCATACCAATCATACTATAAACCACACTTAAAAAGTTGGTGATTATGGCTCCTCTGGGGACAACAGTGAAGTATTACCACTATTTTTCCATTTCAAAAGGAAACATAAATTGAAGGTCATGAACCAAATTTCCTTCCATTTTTTAGCAAAATGGGTATGGAGTTTAATATATGACAAAAGTACAGTAATTGTTTCATTTCCACTCTAAAGTGGGACACTTTCCCCTCTGTACTCCATGTTCTAGCAAATACAAACTCCTGGAGGTAAAAGGTTAGTAATCATGGAGCTCAGCCTGGCTGCTCTCAAGCAGTGAATATGTACACAAACTGTACTGGGTATGTGTGTATTCTCTCCTTTGTGGTCTTTAAGTAGGAGAATTCTGGAGGTTGAGGGTCAACTCTTAAACTTCTCTAGCCATCTATTGCTGTGTAACAAAGTACCTCAAAACTTAGCATCTTATGTGGAGCCATTCCAGATTAAAGGTCATTGAAGAACGATTACAACTGAAAACAAACAAACAAAAAAAAATTAGCAGCTTAAAACAACAATCATTTTACTTATTTGCTCACAATTCTGCAACTTGAGCAGGGCTTATTGGGACAGTTCGTTTCTCCTTCATCAGCTGGCATAAGCTGACCCAACTTGACCAAAGCCAGTCTCAACTCTTAGATGGCCTTACTTGCATGGTGGCCAAGTGGATACTAACCGGTGGGTGAAAGCCCAGCTAGAAGTGCTGAATAAGCCCTCAATTCTCTTTCATGAGACCTCTCCATGTGGCTAGGCTGGGTTTCTTACAGCATCCTATTCTCAGAGTAGTTGAACTTGCATGATGGCACATTAACCTCAAAGTGTAAAAACGGATGTTGCCAACCTTTGGCCTAGGCCAAAACCCAGAACCCTGAGAACTAGTAAAGTGTAACTTCTACCGCTTTTTCTAATTAACCTTGCTTAGTTAACAGGTTCAGATTTAAGAAGAGGTAAACACAGGTAAATTATACAAGGATGTAAATACAGTCATGCTCTGCATTACAATGTTTCAGTCAATGATAGACCACATATACAACAGTGGTCACATAAGATTATAATACTGCACTTTTACTCCGCATTTTTAATGTTTAGATACACAAGTATTTACCAGTGTGTTGCAGTTGCCTGCAGTATTCAGCACAGTAACATCCTGTACAGATTTGTAGCCCTAGGAGCATTGGGCTGTACAATATAGTCTAGGTGTGTAGTAGGCTGTATCACCTATGTTTGTGTAACTACACACTATAATGTGCTCACAATGACAAAATCACTTAATGACACATTTTTCAGAATGTATCCCTATTGTTGAGCGATGCAAAACTGTAAAGCAACATAACAAATTACCATGTACCTCAGCACTATACACACAGATGGTACTATCGGAATAGTTCTTGTATGAATGAACTATAGAGCATTTAAGTCATCTAATTTCAATGTTTTATTACCTTGATTTTTAAGTTTTTCCTGGTGGTTAACTAAAATTTTCCCTTATTCAATTTGAGCATATTTTTCTAAATTGAAATTGCTATAGCTTATAGCTAATAAATGGCCAACATCATCTTAATAAGGCATGCTTTTGCTTAAAGACAAGTGTTAAATTAGAGAATCATTTTCTTCGTGTCTGAAAAACAAACTCATTTTACTGCCATGTGGAAAATAAGAAAGACAGTTAAATACTTGGCAAAGAGATATAATGACTTGTCCCTAGAAAGTATGAGAATTTTGTGTTGATTTTTTTGAAATCAAACACAGGATGCTGAGAGTGTTTTCAGGATGCTGCTTAAGAAAGAGCCATGCACAGGAACAATTTCATTTCCTGATCTGATGGAAATGATGAAATAGTTCTGGTCTGCCCTAGGTATTCAAGATTTATTTCTCCAGGAAGGGGAAAAAAGGTACTTATCTCTTATAAATGTTCTTTCTTATAGATTGACTGTTATCACTGTTGTTGTCATTAAAACTGTTCATAATAGGTGAACAGAATTTTTAAGGTAGAAAACAAATGTACAGAATTATAAATGCATATTACGGTTTTGGAAAATCAGAACATCCTCTGATTCCCTCCTTTCTGTGTTCATCTCATCATAGATCTGGTAAAAGATTCCCAAACTTTATGTTTTAACTGACAATTAGTCTTGAATGAAACAAAAAGCAAGACGGTAAATGAGCAAAATTCTTAACAGATTGTCCAGTGCTGTGCTGGAGTTAACTTGCTCCACTCTGTGAAAGCTGTTTGTGTCCATCTCTTCCCAATCTGACACAAAAAGTTATGTCGATAAGCACAACTAACCATCATGAGAATATTTACACCATGGCTTTTTTCTCTTGTGTTTATTTATTTGAAGAACCAGTTGTTAAATATTTATATCTACATCACTGATTCTAAGTCAACTACACTAAAAGAACAAAAAGCAGGAAGTCAGGAACAGGCATTGGACAATGATTGACAGTCAGAGCCAGCATTTCAGCTGAGACCCGAATGACAATTTGGAGAAGGCCGTATACTCTAGTAGAAGAGTATTTCTGACAGCAGATTAAATGTGGAAAATCCATAAGCCAGGAACAATTCTGGTATATTTGAAGAACAGAAGCAGATAGGAGGAATGGAATATGTTTACTGAGAGGACTGCACTACAAGAAGAGATTGGAAATGTAGACTGAAGCAAAATTGTGTATAGATTTACAAGAGAGTAAGAATTGGATTTTAAGAATATGTGCAATGGAGAGGACTTGGGATACTTTAAGCTGAGGACTGATATGAACATATTTATAAAGAACAACCTGGCTCCTCTGTGTCAAATGAGTTGAGGCTAGGCATGGGAAGAATATAGTGAAAGAAAGTACACCAGTTATGAAAATATTATATTACCTTAGGTGAGAAATAAGAGTAGTTTAGGCCAGTTGGTGGTATGGATATGGAGAAAACTAAGATTTGGTTGTAGTCTGGAGGTTGTTTCTCTAGAATTTGATGATGGATTTGGTATGAGGAATAAAGAAAAACTCCCAAGCATGCAGCCTAAGTTTTCCATTGAATTGTGATACTGTTTACACAAGTGTAACACTAGTGTTTTTATAATGGCAAACACTAAGAGAAAAAAATATTAAAGATGTAGAAAAATGTCCTATTTTGAATATTCTATACTTGAGTTAAATATTGCATACATAGAGATGTCAAGTATTAGTTGAATATGTGAATACTGTGTCTCAAGGGAGAGTTCAAGGCTATTGACATAATTTGGGAACTTATCAGCACATACATATTTAAAATCCCACGACTATTGGAATTACATCATGTTAAGGGAAGAAAGAGAAGAGCATCCAGAACAGATGCTTAGAATACTCCAATATCTGTAAGTGAGGCAGAGAAGCCCATAAGGGAAAGTGGGATGTGGAACTGGAGATAAAAGAAAAAAATAGGAGCATTCATTGTCACTGAAGCCAAGCAGAGAAAAGACTTACACACACAAAAAAACCTCAATATCACTTGATGCTACTGAGAATTCGTAGATATGAGACCTGAGAAGTGGAGTGTGGCCTGCAGACAGGTGGCTGACTGGCAAAGGGAATTAGAGAATTGGACACAGGCTGAGAAGTTAACTCATTGTAGGTATTTTTCTATGAAGAAGAGCAGAGAAATGGAACATATGGAATCAAAGGAAGAATTATCTTCAAGATAGGAGCTGCTGGCTCAAACTTATATATTAATGGGAATGAAACGACAGAGGGAGATTCTCTTGATGATAAAAGGGAATACTCTGTTTTAGTATTCACAGTGAGTTCAGCCTCAACTACATTTCTTGTCAGTATATATTCTTCATGCATTATTCAATTTCATTTACTACAAAGTAGCCTCAGCCTACGGGTTTTACTAGCCCAGTTTTATAAACGCAAAAATTAAATCTGAGAATTATTGAAGAATTCATTTAATACACACATAGTCATTCTTAAAATATTACTGAATTTATGTTATATTCTAAGTAAGATGTTTAGTAATTAGTGATCTAAGAATGAATATTGTACAAAAAGAAATGAATCTAGCAATTTAACACTAGGGCCATCTGTTGCCCAATTTTATGATTTTTTTTCTTGATACCATACTCTAAAGCATTCATCCCAGTTTGGCTGAGACAATTTGAATTATAGCCTACTGGTCCAACATAATTATTAATAGCACTTAATTTTACCTTTAAGTGTTTTGGGTTAGCCATGAATCTTACAGTCATTATATTAAAAAATCTAAATTGAGTGTACCCAACTGTTTACATATTACTGTATCTCACTGATGTTATTTCTAACACATTAACATTAGAAATTCATTTATTAAAAACATGTTATTTTCCAAATTTGTAATATTCACCAGTAGCAAAACATTTATTAAATAGATTCTATAATATAATCACTGAACTATTTTTCACAGAATTCCAAAAACAATCCTAAAATTTGTGTGGAAAAACAGAAGACCCTGAATAGACAAACCAATCTTGAGCAAAAATAACAAAGCTGGGGAGGCATCCCATTACCTGACTTCGAAATATACTCTAAAACTACAACAGTCAAAATAGCATGATATTGCCATTTAAAACAAAACATATAGACCAATAGAGAATAGAGGCTCATATTTTGTATTTTTAGTAGAGATAACAGAGTAGAGAACTCAGAAATAAATTCATGAATTTACAGCTAATTTATTTTTGAGAAAGGTGCCAAGAACACATAATGAGGAAAAAAGAGTCTCTTCAATATTGAGTATATACCCAAAGGATTATAAATCATGCTGCTATAAAGACACATGCACACGTATGTTTATTGTGGCACTATTCACAATAGCAAAGACTTGGGACCAACACAAATGTCCATCAATGACAGACTTGATTAAGAAAATGTGGCACATATACACCATGGAATACTATGCAGCCATAAAAAAGGATGAGTTCATGTCCTTTGTAGGGACATGGATGCAGCTGGAAACCATCATTATCAACGAACTACCACAAGAACAGAAAACCAAACACTGCATATTCTCACTCATAGGTGGGAACTGAACAATGAGAACACTTGGACACAGGATGGGGAACATCACACATTGGGGCCTGTCGTGGGGTGGGGGGAGTGGGGACGAATAGCATTAGGAGATATACCTAATGTAAATGACAAGTTAATGGGTGCAGCACATCAACATGGCACATGTATACATATGTAACAAAGTTGCACGTTGTGCACATGTACCCTGGAACATAAAGTATAATTTTAAAAAAAAGCTCTGATGAAGATGTATAAGGAAATTAATGTTATGTTCATGCCTGCTAAAACATTCATTCAGCAGCCCGTGGATTAAAGAGTAATTTGAATTTTGAGGCCTTATTATGTAAGAAATACATTTTGTAAGGCTATAGCTTCCATAGATAGGGATTCCTCTTATAGATCTGGGCAAAGCAAATTGCAAACCTACTGGAGGCCGGGCGGAGCGGCTCACGCCTGTAATCCCAGCACTTTGGGAGGCCGAGACGGGTGGATCACGAGGTCAGGAGATTAAGGCCATCCTGGCTAACATGCTGAAACCCTGTCTCTACTAAAAATACAAAAAAATTAGCCAGGCGTGGTGGCGGGCACCTGCGTCCCAGCTACTCAGGAGGCTGAGGCAGGAGAATAGCATGAACCCAGGAGGCGAGCTTGCAGTGAGCCAAGATCGCGCAGCTGCACTCCAGCCTGGGCGATAGAGCGAGACACCGTCTCAAAAATATTTTTTAAAAAAACACCTTCTGGAAAGGGTTTTATATTCTAGATACCATTAAGGACATTTGTGATTCATGGGAGAAAGTCAAAATATGAAAAAATCGGAGTTTGGAAGAAGTTAAAATTGCAATCCTCATGGATGACTTGGAGGGTCTCAAGACTTCGGTGGTGGAAGTCACTGCAGATGTGGGAGAAATAGCAAGAGAACTAGAATTATGAGTGGAGCCTGAAGTGATGGCTGAATTGGTGCAATCTCATGAAAAACTTTAACAAATGAGGAATTGTTTCTTACTGTTGAGCAAAGAAAGTGGTTCCTAGAGGTGGAATCTACCCCTGGTGAGGACACAGTAAATGTTATTGACATGACAACCAGTGATTTAGAATATTACATAAACATAGTTGATAGAGCAGCAGCAAGGTTTGAGAGAATCAACTCCAACTGTAAAGGAAGTTCTACTGTGGATAAAAATGCCAACAAACAGCATCTCATGCTACAGAGAAATCTTAAGCAAAAGGAAGAATCAATCAATGCAGCAGACTTTCTTGTCTTAAGACGTTATGACAGCCACCCCAACTTTCAGCACCCACCACCCTCATTAGTTAGCAGCCATCAACATCAAGGCAAGACCCTCCATCAGCAAAAAAGATTATAACTTGCTGAAGATATAGATGATTGTTAGCTCTTTTTAGCAATAATGTATTTTTAAATGAAGGTATGTATATTGTGTCTTTAGAAATAATGTTATTGCACGCTTTATATACACAGTATAATGTAAACATAGCTTTTATATGCACTGGGAAAAAATATTTGCTTAACTCACTTTATTGCAATGTTTGCTTTATTGCAATTGTTTGGAACAAGCCCACAATATCTCTGTACCTAATGCCTGTACAGCCATTATGAAACACAGTATGATCGTTCCTCAAAATACTAAAAATGGAACCACTATATGATCCAGCAATCCCACTACTGGGTCTGTATCCAACGGAAATGCAATTGGTAACCCAAAGAGATATCTGCACTGCTACGTTCATTGCAGCATTATTCACAAAAGTCAACATACGGAAGTGTCCATTAAAAAGTCAATGGACAAAATAATGTGATACATGTACACAGTGGAACACCATTCAGCCTTTAAAAAGATGGAAATTCTGTCATTTGTGACAACAAGGACAAACTTAGGGGATATTGTATTAAATGAAATAAGCTAGACATGGAAAAACAAATACAATATGAGCTCACTTATAAGTGTAATCTAAAACCGTTGAACTCCTAGAGGTGAAGAACAGAATTGTGGCACTTACAGATGGGAGGAGTGGTGGGAACAGGGAGATGGGGAGATGGCCAAAAGATACAAAATTTTCATTAAATAGGAGGAATAAGTTCAAGAAATATATTATAGAACATGGTGACTATAGTTAATAACAATGTACTGTATTTTTGAAAATTGCTGAGAGTAGATTTCAATTGTTCTCCCCATAAAAAATAAGTATTTTAGGTAATGCATATGTTTATTAGCTCGATTTAGCCATTCCACAACATACAGGAACTTCAAAAAATGTTGTACATGAAAAATATATAGTTTTATTTGTCACTCAAAACATATACAAATAATTTTCTTAAAATGTCATTGAATTGCTTACCAGGAACCTTATTAGCCAGATTACTCATCTAATGTCATTAGCCATTAGAATTTAATCTTGTATGACTGATTATTAGTATTGAACAGTTTGCATTATTGGCTATTAGTTGTCTGTTGATTTCATTTGCCATTTTCTACTGGGCTGTTGTTTTTTACTTGTTATAGGCGCGCATGATATATTATGAAAATTAAATTTACATTTGTTCTATATATTATATGTATTACATATATGCTAAAATATTTTATCTCAGTCCTTTTCTTATGTCAAAAATATTTTTATTTTATTCTTATGAAGATATTTAATAGTTATATAGTTATATCTGTCAAAGCTCTCTTGGTAACATATTTGGAAAACATTCTTCTACATTTTCTTGGAAGGCCTGTAGATAAATAATCTATCTGGAATTTATTATATGGAATGAAGTAGGAATGTAGCAAAATATTTTCCTCATATATAATTGATTGCTTAATAATTTTAATTTAAATACTCCCATTTGTAGCATTTGTTTCTGGATATTTTGTTTCATTTTGTTTGTTCATTTCTCTATGAGCTATAAATTATTCAAAATACTGTTGTTTTAGGATATATTTTGGTTCCTGTCAGGTCAAGATATTATAATTCTGTCTTTCAAAGTGTTCATTTTTTATATCATGTAAACTATAAATCATCTATTCAAATTGTATTTAAATATTATCTTGGTATATTGATAAGAATTACATAAAATGTATAGATTAGTTTGAGTCCTTAGTCCAGAAACATGGGACATGTCTGCATTTATCCAGATACTATTTTATTTTTCACTAAATTGTGATTTTTAGCATGGTCCCATCAGTGTTTGAATGATTTCTTATTTTCTAGAACAAGATCTTCCAACTTACTTTCCCGTTTTCCTGCCTCAGATCTACAATCAGACATTTCACTAAGGATCTTAATCGTTGTTTAAGGGGTAATGCCATTTAGAAACCAGTATCTGAGCACTAGTGGCTCTCAGTGAATGTACTGTGGCTCTCCTGGTAGAGGGGAGGAAAGCTACATGGTAGAGGCATATACTATCCAGACTATAGGTTCTTGATTAAGCCCACTCTCTCTAAGATTAAACCAGTACTTATTAATTTAATCTTTTTAAAATGTATTTTTTTCTATCATTTTAATTTTTTAATTAGCTCAATTTTGCATTTTTCAATTTTTTTACGCATTTCAGCCAGAACTTTTTCCAACATTTCTAGAAGACTCCATTTTTGTCATATATTTGGGATAATTACATACTAGACATATATTTGTATCAATGCTAGTGAATATTTGCTGAATGCTAACAATTTGAAAGTGGAATATCAATTTTTTAAGCAAAGATTTTATTTCCTTTTAGACCTAAGAACATTTATCAATAAGGGCACTCACTTATCCTTTACCTTTGATGTACTCGCACATCACAGATTTTAGGGTTTCTTTTGATGTCCTCAAATTCTTGTTTTGTCTAATTTCAAATATGTAACCGACTTGCCACACTTTTAAGGTTTCTTGGACATTCACTCCTCATAACCTTCCATATAATATGGTTGCTTTACTTTGATGTAATATTTTCACCTGATTATTTTTAGATTCACAAAATTTTAAAAGTGTTGTTACTAGTTCAAGGATGTAATAACTTCTGCTCTTTGAACTTAGTGTTTGGAAAACCCTGTAAAAGCATTTATGGAAGCCACATTTTGGGATTGTAACTAGATTAAAATACTCAACCTTTTGGCAAAAATGGTAGTGAAGGTTTTTTCAGTATTCAGGTTTTATGACTAAACTAAAAAGCTTAAAAAAGGAGCAAAGGAAGGAAAGAGAAAAGGAAGGAAAACCAGAGAATGAATAAGTGTTCTCAGTGGTTTCATTACATATACACTTAGGGCTGAACATCACTTTATGGTCCCATTCCCTGCTCCAAAATATAAACCAGTACTGAACTACAGATGTAAGAAAGGAAAATTCAAAGGAAAAAGCCTATGGATTAAACTATACTTTAGAAACATACCACCCAATTACAATCATGACCCCTGTTTGTATCCCATTTCAAACAACCAAACTGTAAACCAAAACAAACACAAATATGTTAGACAATTGGGAAACTATATCACTGATTAAATAGTTGATGGTATTAAGGGACTGTTGGTAATTTTTGAAGTGTAACAATGGTATTATGAATAATTTTTTGAGTTTAAAATATTTATAAATATTTTCTGAAATATTTATGGGTGAAATTAATGTCTGGGACTGACTTTAACATAATGGAAGATAGAGATAAACATTAGTCATTAATGATAACTGTTGAAACTGACAGATTGGTGACTAGGGACTTCACTACACCATTCTCTATAATTTTGTATATGTTTGAAATTTGCTATAAGTTTGAAATTTAATTAGGGCCTGTATGTTGAGGTGGTGGTGGGAATAGAAAGAAGTGAAAAACATTGAGTGGGATCTGAAAGTTTTAATGGACAGGTCTCAGTGATCATTTGTGGTCAAATGTGTCAGGAGTGAGGGGAGACAACTTCTGCATGATCTAAATGTATCACTCAGCTTGGATCTCAGCACTAGTTCCAAGAAAAATGCAATGAATGTATTCAGGGTATTGACTGCTTGGAAGTTGGGATAGGAAAATAATGATAAATGACTTAAGGGAACTGTAAAGAAAATGGATGAAATGGTCAGGCACTGTGGCTCATGCCAGTAATGCCAGAACTTTGGGAGGCCCAGGCTGGTGGATCAATTGAGCTCAGGAATTCAAGACCAGCCTGGGCAACATGGTGAAACCCCGTCTCTACAAAAAGTACAAAAAAAATCGACCAAGTGTGGTGGTGCATGCTTGTAGTACCAGCTACTCCAAAGGCTAAGGTGGGAAGATAACTTGAGCCTCAGAGGTTGAGGCTGCAATGAGCAGTGATTACGCCCTGCACCCCAGACTCTATAAAAAACAAGAAAGAAAAAGAAAATAAAGAAAACAAAAAGGAAAGAAAATCAATGAAATGATGGATCATGACTGAAACAGAAGGAAGAGCCATGAGTGGGCTGAGACATAAGGCAGAAAAAAAGAGTGCTCTAGGCTATTGTGTTGACATTAACAGGCTGTCTAAGATTGAGCATATTACTTTGTGTATACTTTATTTACTTTCCATAACCAAAAATTAAGAGTGGACTTAATATATGGTCATTTGCAGGTCAAAAATGATGTTTTCCTTCACCTGCATGTCTTCTTTTTTGCCAGTTAAAATTCCCTACATAAAGAAAATAAAAGAGCTGTTTGAAATCATATACAAATTTAAATTACACCAACACACTACATTCTCTTAACTATTCATTTCCTAATATAGCCTCGATTTTGAAAAAAGCATGAGAAAAATCATCTTTGCTTTGTACTGTTTTGTTGTTGTTGTTGTTGTTAAGGGGTTTTCTGTCAAAGTTAAAATTTCCAGTTAATAACCTTTGAAGCTCTAGCATTAACCATAGTAAAATATAGCATAGTAAACCTAATCTGGGGCTTTTTGCAAAGCTGTTTATAACCTGCCTTAAGTGATCCTTTATAAAAATAGAAAATAATGCTATAACGCTGTTATCAAAAATTTTGCTTAATCAGATTTGTATTACTCTTCTTTGGCTGAAATGCAGAGGTCAAATATCAGAGTATTCATTATTTTATTGCCTTAATTCTCAATGATGCTTCAAACCCCAAACAACTACATGTGACAGGCCTATGTGAAAATTTAATTATGTTCCTGACTGTAGGGGACATATTTATTCCTTGATTCTTTATCTTCCAAAGAGGGCTGAGGACATATTCTCCATTACCTATAAAGGAATAGAAGTATCCCCTGCTTGTGTACTTTACCCCACTCACTAATTTTTCTTATGAGAAAAGAAACTAATCTGTTTAGTGAGATGATGATAGGCTGAGAGTCATCAGGTTATTTTTAAAGGTCATTCTTCATATATAGCCCAGGCATTATTAAGTCAAATTCAATCACAATACAAAGGTATTCTTTTTTTTTTTTTTTTTTTTTGAGACGGAGTCTCGCTCTGTCGCCCAGGCTCGAGTGCAGTGGCCGGATCTCAGCTCACTGCAAGCTCCGCCTCCCGAGTTTATGCCATTCTCCTGCCTCAGCCTCCCGAGCAGGTGGGACCACAGGCGCCCGCCATCTCCCCCGGCTAGTTTTTTGTATTTTTTAGCAGAGACGGGGTTTCACCAGGTTAGCCAGGATGGTCTCGATCTCCTGACCTCGTGATCCGCCCGTCTCGGTTTATTCAATGAAAATTAACAATTTATTAGGGGATACGTTGATTTTCATTTCAGAGAGACAATGAATGACCATTGACCTCCCAATTTAGTTATTCATAGAGCATCTAATATATGCCAATCACTGTTCCAGGTGCTTGAGAAATGGCAGCGACAAAAATCCCTTACAATCTTGTGGTTTAGGAAGCCTTCAATGTGAACCCAAGAATTAGGGATCAAAACTACATCTGGGGACACCAAGCCTTCTGTGCAGCCATGTCAGATGGTTTCACCAGAAGTGAATGTCAAAAGAATAGTAGCCTCAAAGACAAATCTTAGCAGACATAGTCTACCATGTTTCTAGAATTAAGCAAGGCTTTGGTGGCATTCTCAGGTAAGATACTGAAACTGCATTTGAAGTTCAAACAAACAAAGATTAATTTTAATAATCAAGACCTATTTACACTTTCTGAGATTTCCAGTCTTTCATAGATGCTAAGGTTCGGAGGTACTCTCTAAGGTACTTTAGAAGAAATAATTTCATTTCTCAAGGTATTATAGATCCCCACAGTAAAAAGTTAAGACTCATGGCAAAGCAAGAAACAAGTCAACCAAATAGATAGCATTTCATTACAAAGCTCCTTCACTTGGTGAGTCAAAGGCACATTGCCCTCATTACTGTATTTCCTGGCCAGGACACAGGCTGGGGAATTAACAGAGTAATGGGATTTCTACACTGTCTTTCATTTTTAAGAGCTCCATATGAGCATGTGGCACCAAACTTATTTCTCTTTATCTTGATTTAAACTGTATCCAAGGCCAAGGGGTGAATGTGACTTGCTTTACTTCTTAAATTATGAAGTTTGTCCTAAAATTCCTATAGTTATTCCTCCACATTCCTCATTATCTCAAACTGGCTTCACATAAATTTTGATCATTGTGAATTTCATACAGACTATAGGTTCAACCACAAGACAGATAAAATTTTAATCAGTGAACAGCTAAAGAGGCCTTTTGGTCCTCCTTATATATTGGATAAGTAAAGTTCTTGAGTTGAGGTACAGGAAAAAAAGTTATGTAATTATTATAATGCTAAGAAGAAAAATTTAAAAGCTTATACCTATATTTTTTTATAAGACATAATTTCTTAAGGAAGAACAAGGTCACTTTTTAAAATCAGAGTATTTTGTCATAATTAATACCAAAGTAGTAAAAGAAATAAAGAAGATGATAATGAAAGACATGTCTAAGGATGAGGATTTACTTAGGATAAGTACTGCTATTTGGTGGGACAGCCTAGATGTATATAAAAGAGAAATGGAGATATTCATAGCCCTATGTGTTATTAAGGTTGGAGTTAGGGAAAAGATATGTTATTATGATGGGTTAACAGACCACCATTTCAAGAAGATAAAAATGGGAAGACCTTAGCGTCCACACTTGGATGACTTGAGAGGCAGTTTGAAAACAGGAAGCCAATGAACCAGAGACAAGCCACTGGGATAACTCCCTTGGAAAACTAGGATCAATAGCTAGAGAGTTTCATAAAATCTGGACATATTTTAGAAATAGAGTCTTCATCAACAGACATGGAATGTTTTCACTGAGTTTTAAATTGACAGAGCTGTTGCATGAAGATAAACAAATATGGCAAGCATTATACGGGGAGAGGTCTGGAGAATTCACAATGTTAAGTTTCCAGAAGAAGGATATGAGTAGTCATTACAGAAGTCAGGGAGGTCACTACTGCACTGAGAACAGATTTGGATTAGATGCTGATCTGATGGGAGGTAACATCTGCATGGAATACCACTTAGGAAGGTGAGAGTGTCATCATTTGTTTAATTAATGGATGCTTTTGGTCAGAACAGAATTTGTTGAATTCTTATGTCATTCCATGGGAAAAACCCAATGTACAATCTAGAAGAACATTTTAGGAAAATTAATTTCAGATACTGAAAGTACCTGAAAAAAAAAAGAACGAGAACCAAATGATGCAGCTGAGCGCTGGCACCACTTGAAAAGTGATCAAAAGGAAACAGTTAGGGAAGCAGTTTACATTTTGAATTTTTCTGAACCAGCTTGAAAAGACTTGAGGAAAGCAGGATAAAAAAACCACATATAACACTCCTAAAAGGAAAAATAAAGCAGAAAAGAATATTTCTCATGCCTTTGAGGTCAAATTAGCCCTGATAGTTAAAGGCCAAGGTCGGTAGTTCCAAGTTACCTTAGGATAATGAAGTTTCTATGGATCACAGTCTTTCCACACCTTCTCCAAAATACCATAAAGATTTAAAGAACAGTTAACTTAAAACATCAATAACGTACATTTGCCACATAGAGAACAGAAGATATAAATTGCAATTTATGGGTAAAAGAAGGACTAAGCAACTAAGACTACCAGAGCCCACACTTGCATGTGAGTCCGGAGGGAGCTGTATAATGTGTGAGTAGTGAGCAGCAGTGGTGAAATCCAGGAAACATTATCAAGAGTTCACCTCCAGAAATAGAGAGCCACATCCAGAGTAGAAACTATCGACAGCCTTGTTGGGCTTAGAAGACTACATAGCACAGTCAACGGGAAGACAAAGAAGAGGCTTGGAAAGGTGGTCTTGGCAAAGTATCTTTAAAGAGAGTTACAGATTGGGATGACTTGCTGCTGGTTTGGGTCGTTTTAAGCTTGTCTCTGAGGAAGCCTGGAAGTCAAATATTGACCTTTGAACAAGAAGGAAATTAAATAAACTAGCTGTCTATGTATAATGTGCAGCATGAAGTCTGAAATTCGCCTGGAGACATGCTGTACTAGCTTGTTATCTATACTGCTTAGTGAAAATGTATAGATTGACAGTTATACATGGTTTAACAAGTCATAAAGCCTAGGTTTTACCTAAGTGATTGGTGTGGTGTAAAAGACTCCTCAACAAATTTGTACCTTGGCATGAGTGAAGCTCATGAACTCACAGATGAAATCAGATATCTTTTTTGAAAAAAAAAGATGCATAACAGTTGCGCATATTTTGGGGGTACTATGATATTTTGAAACCTGAAAAATATGGAATGCTTCATAAATTTTCATGTCACTCTTGTGCAGAAGACATGCTAATCTTCTCTATATAATTCCAGTTCTAGTATATGTGCTGTCGAAGCAAGTACGAAACCAAAGTATCTTATATTTACCTTGGTGGCTCATAAACCAAAGACGAACCACATTCTATGTGACTGAGATAGGACCCCACAGGGCAGCATTGATAAGTCATGCTCCTCTACAAATGTCTGCACTTTCTCTCTGTGGCTGTAACATATCTTTTACCTTTATTAATCTTTACAAAAATATGTCCTGTGGGGTCCCATGAGGACTGTCAATTATCTGATAGTGTGTGACTTCTGTAGCAGCAGTTGCATTTGGAGTCAGCAGCTGGTTTTAAATAGAGGAAAAGAAGCAGTTGATGACAAACAGCCTACTGGAACGGAATATAATATGAAAATAAAAGCAAACTGCACCTCCACTAAATAATGATTTCATACATTTAAAAACCACCATTTTCTATTGCTACAGAAGCAGAATCCTTGATATGAGAACTCAGAAAAGCCACCTGCTACCCACAAGCCACATAAAAGAAATATCTTCCTAGTCATTATTCTAGGAGAATGAAATATGGATAAGAAAAATAAAATCGTGGCATTCATGAAAAACTGAAGATGAGGATCAAAACAGGTTCAAATGAAAGCACATTAAGTGACACAGACAAAACCTGCTGAGAAGTAAGATTCTTGCCAGAATTTAAAATATAACAAAATAAGACATTGTAGATATGAAAGAACATTTAAAAATGGAAATTACAAACTTTAAGAGGAGACAGGTAACAAGAGACAGGTAATAGATGTCAAATGGGAAAGGACAAAGCTTGGGAAAGAAAACAATTCAAAATTAACTTGTAAATTAAGATTAAACATAAGATACCCAAAAGATAATAGAAATTACTTAAAATGTAATAAATGATATCAAGAGGTTAGAAATGAGACCAAATGGACAAATGATACAGTTAGAGAAGAATAAATACAAGGTAGAAACACAAAGAAGATGGAATGTACATAACCGGCAAAGAAAATCTAATTTCCTTGGAATAAGAGTACCAAAAGAAGCAATAAAGAACAAAACATAACAAACAACCAAGCAAGGAAACAGAACAAATATTTTTTAATTAGAATACAAAAAGCTCTCATTTTTAAAAATACCTGGATCTGCATATAAAAAAGATGCACAGTGTGCCTGAGAAAATTGGCCTAGGATGTTAACCAGTAACACCATGTTCCTAACATTATAAGATTTTAAAGATAACAGATAAAAATTATAGGCCTCCAACCAAAAACAACAATGCACTGACAAAGTAAAGAAAATTATATTGACATCAGACTTCTTGGGAGGAACGTTAACACAAGAAGATAATGGCACAGTATTTACCAGACACACATAGGAAGAAAATGTAAGGTAATAATGTTTTATCCAGCCAAGCTTTCTTTCAAGTATGACGATTTAAGAAAACAATTTTAAACATGCAAGAATTTAAGTTTATGAATCTTTCCTAAGCAATCTCCTAGAAAATATGCTTAGACAACCAGGAGCTGATTGAAGAGATTCTGTATAAAATTTTGGTATTAAGCATTGAATAAGTAAAACTCTATATATAAAGAGACAGGAAAAGATAGAGGAAGAGGGATGGAGAAAGAGAGGGAGAGAGGAAGGGGGTAACTGAGATTCAAGAACAAATATATGTTTTATGAAATAGAAAGTGAAAACCAGGAACAGAAGAGAGAGAGAGAAATGGGGAAATAAAATGTTATAGAAGATTCCGTAATAAGTAGTGGTTAGGAATCAAACAATAACATTTGAATGCAAGAAATATGTGTACATGTAAGAATAAGAATATAGCAGTAAGAAAAATAATATGATTGATCAAAGTTAAATGGTGAAGAAGAGGGAAAGAAGAAGAACTAAATGAATATTTTGTTTGTTTCTTGTAGAAATCCATAGATACTCCTAAGGAAAATAGGGAATGACATACTCACACAATGGTAAACATTATAACCAAAATACAAACTTTTCTATTACTTAAAAAAAAAAAAAGAAAAAAGTAATTACTTAGTGAATAATTAATTATTATGTGTTTGTAGGCTTAACTCATTAAAAGTAAAAAATTTCAGGTAGAATGGTGCCAAAATGTAACTTTGTGTTGTATACAAGAGAACCAATTTTAAACGTTTGAGAGGCTACAAATCAAAGAATGGATGAAAAAAATAACAAGCAAAACAAAAAATGAAAGCAGAGATAACTTCATATCAAACATAATTAAGGCTAAAAAGTAATAAATGAGAATAAGAGTTATTATGTTATAATGTTATACCTTCACAGCAAAGTTAAAACAGATATGAATCCCTAAATGTTATATAATATAAAAACCATTTTTATAAAAGAGGATCTACAGATGGTGCATTAGAAACACACTAAGATAAGAGAATTCATTACAATGAAACCATCTTAGGTCAAGAGTAAAAGGATTATGGGAGAATCTAGATAGCATCTATTTATATCTACATAATTTAATGAGATATTCACCCCAATATTAAAAATATAGCTTCTAACCAATTACACTTGAAAATATCTTGAGAAATAAAAATTATAGCCCATAAAAAATATCTCGACAGATTACATAAAATGGAAAAGAAAACAATGTTCTATGATCAAAATAAAACCTTTTACATAAAGATTCAATGACCCTGTATAAAATAAGATCTCATGGGACGTAGTTAAAACATTATTTGAAAGAAAACTCATAGCCAAAAATACTCGTTTTATTTAAAAATAAAAGAATGAAAACAGTAAATTAAACATCCCACTCAAAATGTCAGGGGCAAGAAAATGCAAACCAAAAGAAAGAGAAGAAAGGAATTCATAAAGATAAAAGAAGGGAAAAATTAACTGGGAAAAATTAACTAGAAAAAAAGGGATGAATAATTCTTTTTTTTAAAACCAGGCTCAATTCCTTTCCAAGATGGCCGAATAAGAAAGGCTCTGGTCTGCAACTTCCAGCCTGATCGACACAGAAGATGGGTGATTTCTATATTTCCAGCCGAGGTACCTTGTTCATCTCACTGGGACTGGTTGGACAGTGGGTGCAGCCCACAGAGGGCAAGCCGAAGCAGGGCGGGGCATCACCTCACCCAGAAAGCACAGGGGGTCAGGGGATTTCCCTTTCCTAACAAAGGGAAGCCGTGACTGATGGTACCTGGACAAACGGGACACTCCTGCCCAAATACTGTGCTTTTCCAATGGTCTTAGGAAACGGCACACTAGGAGATTATACCCCATGCCTGCGGCAAATCCCACACCCATAGAGCCTTGCTTACTGCTAGCGCAGCAGTCTGAGATTGACCTGCAAAGCAGCAGCCTGGCAGGGGGAGGGGCGTCTGCCATTGCTGAGGCTTGAGTAGGTAAACAAAGTGTCCAGGGAAGGTTGAACTGGGTGAAGCCCACCACAGCTCAGTAAGACTGGCTGCTTCTGCAGTCTCCACCTCTGGGGGCAGGACATAGCTGAACAAAAGGCAGCAGAAACTTCTGCAGACTTAAATGTCCCTGTCTGACAGCTCTGAAGATACCAGTGGTTCTCCCAGCATGGCGTCTGAGCTCGGAGAATGGACAGACTGCCTCCTCAAGTGGGTCCCTGATCCCTGTGTAGCCTAACTGGGAGACACCTCCCAGTAGGGGCCAACTGACACCTCATACAAGTGGGTGCCTCTCTGGGACGAAGCTTTCAGAGGAAGGATCCAGCAGTAATATTTGCTGTTCTTCAATATTTGCTGTTCTGCAGCCTCTACTGGTGAAACCCAGGCAAACAAGGTCTGGAGTGGACCTCCAGCAAACTCCAACAAACCGGCAGCTGAAGGATCTGACTGTTAGAAGGAAAACTAGCAAACAGAAAGGAATAGCATCAACATCAACAAAAAGGATATCCGTACCAAAAATCCCATCTGTAGGTCACCATCATCAAAGACCAAAGGCAGATAAAACCACAAAGACGGGGAGAAAGCAGAGCATAAAAGCTGAAAATTCTAAAAACCAGAGCGCCTCTTCTCCAAAGCATATCAGCTCCTCGCCAGCAACGGAACAAAGCTGGACGGAGAATGATTTTGACAAGCTGACAGAAGTAGACTTCAGAAGGTCGATAATAACAAACTTCTCCAAGCTAAAGGAGGATATCTGAACACATCGCAAGGAAGTTAAAAACCTTGAAAAAAGATTAGATGAATGGCTAACTAGAGCAAACAGTCTAGAGAAGACCTTAATTGACCTGATGGAGCTGAAAACCATGCACAAGAACTATGTGATGCATGCACAAGCTTCAATAGCTGATTTGATCAACTGGAAGAAAGAGTATCAGTGACTGAAGATCAAATTAATGAAATAAAGCGAGAAGAGAATTTTAGAGAAAAAGGGGGGAAAAGAAGCGAACAAAGCCTCCAAGAAATATGGGACTATGTGGAAAGGCCAAATCTACATTTGATTGGTGTATCTGAAAGTGACAGGGAGAATGGAACCAAGGTGGAAAATACTCTTCAGGATAATATTCAGGGGAACTTCCCCAACCTAGCAAGGCAGACCAACATTCAAATTCAGGAAATACAGAGAACACCACAAAGATACTCCTTGAGAAGAGCAACCCCAAGACATATAATGGTCAGATTCACCAAGGTTGAAATGAAGGAAAAAAATTTTAAGAGCAGCCAGAGAGAAAGGTCGGGTTACCCACAAAGGGAAGGCCATCAGACTAACAGCACATCTCTCAGCAGAAACTCTGCAAGCCAGAAGAGAATGGGGGCCAATATGCAACATTCTTAAAGAAAAGAATTTTCAACCCAGAATCTCATATCCAGCACAACTAACCTTCATAAGTGAAGGAGAAATAAAATCCTTTACAGACAAGCAAATGCTGAGAGATTTTGTCATCACTGCCTTACAAGAGCTCCTGAAGGAAGCACTAAACATGGAAAGGAACAACTGGTACCAGTCACAGAATAAACATGCCAAATTGTAAAGACCATTGATGCTAGGAAGAAATTGCATCAACTAACGAGCAAAATAACCAGCTAACATCAAAATGACAGGATCAAATTCACAGATAACAATATTAACCTTAAATGTAAATGGGCCAAATGCCCCAATTAAAAGACACAGACTGGTAAATTGGATAAAGAGTCAAGATCCATCAGTGTGCTGTATTCAAGGGACCAATCCCACGTGCAGAGACACATATAGGCTCAAAATAAAGGGATGGAGAAAGACCTACCAAGCAAACAGAAAGAAAAAAAAAAAAAAAAAGCAGGGATTGCAATCCTAGTCTCTGATAAAACAGACTTTAAACCAACAAAGATCAAAAGAGACAAAGAAGGCCACTACATAATGGTAAAGGGATCAATTCAACTAGAAGAGCTAACTATCCTAAATATATATGCACCCAATACAGGAGCACCGAGATTCATAAAGCAAGTCCTTAGAGATCTACAAAGAGGCTTAGACTTTCACACAATACTAATGGGAGACCTAAACACTCCACTGCCAATATTAGACAGATAAACAAGACAGAAGGTTAATAAAGATACCCAGGACTTGAACTCAGCTCTGCACCAAGCAGACCTAATAGGTATCTACAGAACTCTCCACCTCAAATCAATAGAACATACATTCTTCTGAGCACCACATCACACTTATTCCAAAATTGACCACATAGTTGGAAGTAAAGTACTCCTCAGCAAATGTAACAGAACAAAACTCACAACAAACTGCCTCTCAGATCACAGTGAAATCAAATTAGAACTCAAGATTAAGAAACTCACTCACAACCACACAACTACATGGAAACTGAACAACCTGCTCTTGAATGACTACTGGGTAAATAATGAAATGAAGGCAGAAATAAAGATCTTCTTTGAAATCAGTGAGAACAAAGACACAATGTACCAGAATCTCTAGGACACATTCTAAGCAATGCATAGAGGGAAATTTATAGCACTAAATGCCCACAATAGAAAGCAGGAAATCAACACCCTAACATCACAATTAAAATAACTAGAGAAGCAAGAGCAAACAAATTCAAAAGCTAGCAGAAGGCAAGAAATAACTAAGATCAGAGCAGAACAGAAAGAGATACAGACACAAAAAACCCTTCAAAAAATCAATGAATCCAGGAGCTGCTTTTTTGAAAAGATCGACAAAATGGATAGACCACTAGCAAGACTAATAAAGAAGAAAACAGAAAAGAATCAAATAGACACAATAAAAAATGATAAAGAGGGTATCACCACCAATCCCACAGAAGTACAAACCACCATCAGAGAATAAACACCTCTATGCAAATAAACTAGAAAAACAAGAAGAAATGGATAAATTCCTGGACACATACACTCTCCCATGACTAAACCAGGAAGAAGTTGAATCTCTAAATAGATAATAACAGGCTGTGAAACTGAGGCAATAATTAATAGCCTACCAACAAAAAAAGGTCCAGGACCACACAGATTCACAGCTGAATTCTACTAGAGGTACAAAGAGGAGCTGATACCATTCCTTCTGAAACTATTCCAATCAACAGAAAAAGAGGGAATCCTCCCTAACTCATTTTATGAGGCTAGCATCATCCTGATACCAAAGCCTGA